>NC_138770.1:677459802-677694480 GCF_965119305.1 Pelophylax lessonae | reverse complement strand
TTCTGTACACAATTTCATCTGCATAGGATAATGTAATCAGGCACCTGACCTGGTGGGGTAATCTGATCAGGAGGGATAGGTTCAATATATATGTGGTATATATTGTGTGTGAGTCTGTTCAATAAAAGTTGTTGTCCCAGATCTCTACAAGCTAAGTTGCGTACGCCTATTCGCCATCGCTTAACTTTCACTAATGAGCATGCGCGCATTAGCACGGCCATTTTGGGCATTGGCGCATCTGCCAGTTCTCCTCGAAACCTCTTCTCTGACAGCCGTATTCTGACAAGCTTTGGGGGGGGGGGGGGTCGCGTTTCGGTCACATGTATAATTTACTGACCACATATATATTCCCCTGAAGAAGATTGCCGAACAAACTAATACGAAACGCGTTGGGCGTTTCTTCGGTCATGTGATTTTCTGTATTAGGACTGCAATTGTTGTATGACACAATTCACTCTTCTTATTGGTTGGTTTTACCTTTGATACCAATATATATATATTTTTTTACTACTTTCAGTACAATTTATCTCGCTCCTAAAAAAAAAAAAATCGCACATTGAGGGTCTTCTTTATAGGGTTTATATTGGGGGATCGGCATGCAGTAGATTGCAGACCGATGATTGGTAGATGGCGGTCGGGACTTGCTGACCCGCCATCCCTGAGCATCAATCAGAGTGCAGTGCAGAGGGACTACTGGTAAAAGTAGGAGGAGTAGTAGGGAGGAGGAGCCACATAAGCTGACACCCCCTCTGTAGTGACGGCTACTGTCCCATGCGGAGGACCAACTGCACTCCACCTCCAGAGTGCTGCCAGCATGGCGGGGACAAGGGGTGGGCAGGAGGGAGTGGCTGTCCTGGGCACTGTGATGTCATGTGAGGTGGGAGGGGATTTGTGTTGGGAGGGGGAATTTGGGGGGGCCACAGGAAATAGAAATTGCTCTAGGAGGAGGTGTGATTTGGGGGGGGGGGGGGATTTGTATTAAGAGAAAGGATGGGGGAGGAGGATTTGGGGATCAACATTTTGCTGTGTTGGTAGCAGTGAAATAAAAATGTCGCTGTGTGGGTGTCAGTGAGATCAAAAATGTCGCTGTGTGGGTGTAAGATCAAAATGTCGCTGTGTGGGTGTCAGTGGGATAAAAATGTCGCTGTGTAGGTGTCAGTGGGATAAAAATGTCGCTGTGTGGGTGTCAGTGGGATAAAAATGTCGCTGTGTGGGTGTCAGTGGGATAAAAATGTCGCTGTGTGGGTGTCAGTGGGATAAAAATGTCGCTGTGTGGGTGTAAGATCAAAATGTCGCTGTGTGGGTGTCAGTGGGATAAAAATGTCGCTGTGTGGGTGTCAGTGGGATAAAAATGTCGCTGTGTAGGTGTCAGTGGGATAAAAATGTCGCTGTGTGGGTGTCAGTGGGATAAAAATGTCGCTGTGTGGGTGTCAGTGGGATAATAATGTCGCTGTGTGGGTGTCAGTGAGATAAAATGTCGCTGTGTAGGTGTCAGTGGGATAAAAATGTCGCTGTGTGGGTGTCAGTGAGATCAAAATGTCGCTGTGTGGGTGTAACATCAAAATGTCGCTGTGTTGGTGTCAGTGGGATAAAAATGTCGCTGTGTGGGTGTCATTGGGATAAAAATGTCGCTGTGTGGGTGTCAGTGGGATAAAAATTTCGCTGTGTGGGTGTCAGTGGGATAAAAATGTAGCTGTGTGGGTGTCAGTGGGATAAAAATGTCGCTGTGTGGGTGTCAGTAAGATCAAAATGTTGCTGTGTGGGTGTCAGTGGGATAAAAATGTAGCTGTGTGGGTGTCAGTGGGATGAAAATGTCGCTGTGTGGGTGTCAGTAAGATCAAAATGTTGCTGTGTGGGTGTCAGTGGGATAAAAAATGTCGCTGTGTGGGTGTCAGTAAGATCAAACTGTCGGTGTGTGAGTATCAGTGGGATAAAAATGTTGCTGTGTCGGTGTCAGTGGGATAAAAATGTCGCTGTGTCGTTGTCAGTGAGATAATAATGTCGCTGTGTGGGTGTCAGTGAGATAAAAAGGTCGCTGTGTGGGTGTCAGTGGGATAAAAAGGTCGCTGTGTGGGTGTCAGTGGGATAAAAATGTCGCTGTGTCGGTGTCAGTGAGATAAAAATGTCGCTGTGTCGTTGTCAGTGAGATAATAATGTCGCTGTGTGGGTGTCAGTGAGATAAAAAGGTCGCTGTGTGGGTGTCAGTGGGATAAAAAGGTCGCTGTGTGGGTGTCAGTGGGATAAAAAGGTCGCTGTGTCGGTGTCAGTGAGATAAAAATGTCGCTGTGTGGGTGTCAGTGGGATAAAAATGTGGGTGTCAGTGGGATGAAAATGTCGCTGTGTGGGTGTCAGTAAGATAAAAATGTCGCTGTGTGGGTGTCAGTGGGATAAAAATTTCGCTGTGTGGGTGTCAGTGGGATGAAAATGTCGCTGTGTGGGTGTCAGTAAGATCAAAATGTTGCTGTGTGGGTGTCAGTGGGATAAAAATGTAGCTGTGTGGGTGTCAGTAGGATAAAAACGTTGCTGTGTCGGTGTCAGTTGGATAAAAAGGTCGCTGTGTCGGTGTCAGTGATATAAAAATGTCGCTGTGTGGGTGTCAGTGGGATAAAAATGTCGCTGTGTGGGTGTCAGTAAGATAAAAAATGTCGCTGTGTGGGAGTCAGTGGGATAAAAATGTCGCTGTGTGGGAGTCAATGGGATACAAAAGTCGCTGTGTGGGTGTCCGTGGGATAAAAATGTGGGTGTCAGTGGGATAAAAATGTCGCTGTGTGGGTGTCAGTGGGATAAAAATGTCACTGTGTGGGTGTCAGTGGGATAAAAATGTCGCTGTGTGGGTGTCAGTGAGATAAAATGTCGCTGTGTGGGTGTCAGTGGGATAAAAATGTCGCTGTGTGGGTGTCAGTGGGATAAAAATGCCGCTGTGTAGGTGTCAGTGAGCTAAAAATGTCACTGTGTGGGTGTCAGTGGGATAAAAATGTCGCTGTGTGGGTGTCAGTGGGATCAAAATGTCGCTGTGTGGGTGTCAGTGAGATAAAAATGTCGCTGTGTGGGTGTCAGTGGGATAAAAAATGTCGCTGTGTGGGTGTCAGTAAGACCAAAATGTCGCTGTGTGGGTGTCAGTGGGATAAAAGGTCGCTGTGTGGGTGTCAGTGGGATAAAAATGTCGCTGTGTGGGTGTCAGTGGGATAAAAATGTCGCTGTGGGTGTCAGTGAGATAAAAATGTGGGTGTCAGTGGGATAAAAATGTCGCTGTGTGGGTGTCAGTGGGATAAAAATGTCGCTGTGGGTGTCAGTGAGATAAAAATGTGGGTGTCAGTGGGATAAAAATGTCGCTGTGTGGGTATCAGTAAGATCAAAATGTTGCTGTGTGGGTGTCAGTGGGATAAAAATGTCGCTGTGTTGGTGTCAGTGGGATAAAAATGTCGCTGTGTGGGTGTCAGTAGGATAAAAATGTCGCTGTGTGGGTGTCAGTGGGATAAAAATGTCGCTGTGTGGGTGTCAGTGGGATAAAAATGTCGCTGTGTTGGTGTCAGTGGGATAAAAATGTCGCTGTGTGGGTGTCAGTAGGATAAAAATGTCGCTGTGTGGGTGTCAGTGAGATTAAAATGTCGCTGTGTGGGTGTCAGTGGGATAAAAATGTCGCTGTGTGGGTGTCAGTGGGATAAAAATGTCGCTCTGTGGGTGTCAGTGGGATAAAAATGTCGCTGTGTTGGTGTCAGTGGGATAAAAATGTCGCTGTGTTGGTGTCAGTGGGATAAAAATGTCGCTGTGTGGGTGTCAGTGGGATAAAAATGTCGCTCTGTGGGTGTCAATGGGATAAAAATGTCGCTGTGTTGGTGTCAGTGGGATAAAAATGTCGCTGTGTTGGTGTCAGTGGGATAAAAATGTCGCTGTGTTGGTGTCAGTGGGATAAAAATGTCGCTGTGTGGGTGTCAGTGGGATAAAAATGTCGCTGTGTTGGTGTCAGTGGGATAAAAATGTCGCTGTGTGGGTGTCAGTGGGATAAAAATGTCGCTGTGTTGGTGTCAGTGGGATAAAAATGTCGCTGTGTGGGTGTCAGTGGGAGGAAGAATTGTGACATATTGATAAATAGGGAATTGAGGAGTCCAGCTGGTAAGATCAGATAATAGGATTATTATAGGAAGTATTTGGATTGTTGTTGCCGGGCGGATTAGAGAATCTTCCAGAAATGTGATCAGCGTCTCTATGATCAATAGACGATCAATAATCCCCTCTATAGAGGCGTATTCTCTCTACGTGGAATCTTACCTTCCTCTTCCTGCGCACACACACACACACAGACTCTCCCCCCCCCCCCCCCCCCCCCCCTGCACAGGAAATCCATCCCTCTATCACAAAGCATCATGGGAAGCGTAGTTCCTCCTGAACACCGCTGTCATAGTAAATTGCTCCTATTAACCCCTTCATTACGAAAGGAAAAACAAATCCTAACTAACACAATTTTGCACCTTTGACGCATTAGTAAAATTTATCATCCATGTCACTTCGCGTATCTGGGCGGATTATATCGCTTTTTTTTTTTTTTTCTAGATATATTGCGCTTCATTAATTGGTAAATGTTCTTAGATATCTCCTGATTTTTTGATTATCAAATGAAAATTGGACCTAAATAGTAAGAAAAACGTCATTTGTTAACATTGGATGAATATTTTTTGTTGCCGTTTTCAGGACGGCAACAACAAAAACAAAAAAAAAAAAAAAAAAAACCAAAACAACAAAAACTAAACAAAAACATAAAAAAAAAACAAAACAAAAAAAAAAACAAAAAAAAAAAAAGAACAAAAACATAACAAACAACAAAAAATAAAAAATAAAACAAAAAACAAAACATAAAGAACAACAAAAACAAAAAAAAGAACAAAAACATAAAAAAAACAAAAACATAAAAAATAACAAAAACAAAAAAAAAAGAACAAAAATATAAAAAAACAACAAAAACAAAAAAAAACAACAAAAACATAAAAAAACATAAAGAACAACAAAAAGAAAAAAAAAACAAAAAAACAAAAAACAAAAATAAAACAAACAACAAAAAAATAAAATAAATAAATAAATAAAATTCTCCTGCTCCCGCCTCTTGCCATTTAGAGGCGGTTCACTGAGAACAGATCCCGCCTCTGTACTGATTTCCTCTGCAAGGATAAAAGGATACATGACGATACTTTGTTTCTTTTTCCCCGAAAGAAGTGTGAGTGCCGGTTCATAGATTTCAGACATCGCATGCGTTTCGTACCGCAAATCAAATGGAATGTCTGTGCGATGCAAATTCAGCCCTACAGAACTGGTTCACATATATGCGATGTCAGGGATTGCATTGCGATTCAGAGCGCACTGCTCTGCAAATCACATGCAATGTCTGTGCAACTAAAAGTCCAAAAGACCAAAGTCACACAGGACCCTTTTTTGGTCCGCACCAGAATCGGATCGCATGAGTGTTCACACCTATAGGATCCGATTCATGTCCAAACTGACAGTTTGCACTGCAATATGCAAACTGATCTGGGGGTGTCGTTACCTTTGTATTGACATCCCCAGCGATTCGCATATTGCAGTGTGAACTACCTAAGTGGTGAATGCGATGCGGGAACCCGCAGTGGATTTGCAGGGTTCCTGCATCGCAAATGTGTGAACATGGACTGAGAGCCGGTTCACATATATGTGATGTCAGACATTGCATGCGATTCGTAACGCACTGCTGTGCAAATCACATGCGATCTCTGTGCGATGCGAATTCAGCCACACAAAGCCGGTTCACATATATACAACGTCAGACATCACATGTGATTCAGACCACACTGCTCTGCAAATCACATGCAATGTCTGTGTGATGTGAATTCAGCCATACAGATTGTATGGCTGGATTCGAATCGCATTCGGCCCAAAGTCACAAAGGACCCTTTTTTGGTCTGCACCAGAATCGGATAGCATGGGTGTGATGCAATGCGATTCATGTCTGAACAGACAGTTCGCACTGCGATATGCGAACTGATCTGGGGGTGTCGTTAACTTTGTATTGACAGTCCCAGGGATTTGCATATGGCAGTGTGAACTGCCTGCAATTTGAATGCGATGCGGGAACCCACAGTGGATTTGCAGGGTTCCCACATCACATATATGTGTGAATTGGGACTCAGAGCCGGTTCACATATATGCAATGTCAGACAACACATGCGATTCATACTGCACTGCTCTGCAAATCCTATGCGATGTCTGTGCGATGCGAATTCAGCCATACAGATTGTATAGCTCAATTTGCATCGCATTCAGACACAGCTCGCACAGGACCCTTTTTTGTTCCACACCAGAATCGGATCACATAGGTGTGTTAACACCTATGCGATCCGATTCATGTCCGAACAGACAGTTCGCACTGCGATATGCGAACTGATCTGGGGGTGTCCTTAACTATGTATTGACACCCCCAGCGATTCGCATATGTTGAACTGCCTGTGAGTTGAATGCAAGGGGATTCGCAGGGTTCCCGCATCGCATATGTGTGAACCGGGACTCATAAGTATTCCACATAGCATGTTATCAAAACACTTTTTCACTTTAACTTCAGTGCTGGTTCACACATATGCGATGCAGGAATCCTTGCGAATCCACTGCGGGTTCCTGCATCGCATTCAAATCCCAGGCAGTTCAACATATGCGAATCGCTGGGGGTGTTAATACAGAGTTAATGACATCCCCTCCCACTGAGATATGATCTGGGGGAGGGGATGTCATTAACTCTGTATCAACAACTGTCAATTCGGACATGAATCGGTCGCAGAGGTGTGAACACCCAATGCGATCCAATTCTGGTGCGGGCCAAAAACAAAAAAGGGTCCTGTGCCACTTTGGTCCGAATGCAATGCAAAATCAGCCATACAATCTGTGTGGCTGAATTCGCAACACAAAGACATCGCATGTGATTTGCAGAGCAGTGATCTGACATTGCATATGGGTGAACCATCACTCACACTTCTTTTGGAGAAAAAGAAACAAAGTATCGTTATGTATCCTTTTATCCTTGCAGAGGAAATCAGTGCAGAGGCGGGATCTGTTCTCAGTGAACTGTCAGTGGCATAGCATGGGCTGCCAAAGCTTGAGGCAAGTCAAGTATTTCTCCTCCTCCCCCGGGAACCATTGGCTTTCCCTGAGTTGATTCTCTGTTACTGCGGCACAGTGGTAGCCCTGGGTCTGGCGACGTAGACCTACGTCGCCAGATTCCTCCCCCTCTCTGCGCCGCGCACGTGCCGCCGGAGGCTCGCTCCTGCCGTGTTTAGACACAGCGAGTGTCGGGCCGGAGGAGGAGAGGCGGTGATCACTGCCGCTCCTCCCCGATCGTCGGGGAAAGTGTGAGAAGATCCGCCCGCTTGTGTAAACAAAGCAGGCGGATCTTCTCTGTGACAGGCAGGGACAGATTACAGGATTCAGCATAGCTCAACCTGCGATCTGTGTCTGTGTCACACAAACCCCTCCCCCCACACACGTCAGTAAGCATGAGGCTCACATTTAACCCCTTGATCACCAACAGTGTTAACCCCTTCCCTGCCAGTGTCATTATTACAGTAACAGTGCAGATTTATAACACTGATTACTGTAATAATGTCACTGGTCCCCCCCAAAAGTGTCAAAAATGTCAGTTAGGGGTCCGATCTGTCCGCCGCAATGTTGCAGTCCCGCAAAAAATCGCAGATCGCCGTCATTACTAGTAAAAAAAAAACAATAAAAATGACAAATCTTTCCCCTAGTTTGTAAACGCGATAAATTTTGCGCAAACCAATCAAAATACGCTTATTGTGATTTTTTTTTTACCAAAAATTGGACCTAAAATGTTACAAATTGGAAAAAACGAATTGGACCTAAAATGTTAAAAAAATTTGATTTGTAATTTTTTTTTTTTTTGGGGAATGTTATATATTAGAATGTGAAAAATATTGTTTTTTTTTTTTCAAAATTGTCGCTCTTTTTTTTTCAAAACATTAAAAATCGCACAGGTGATTGAATACCACCAAAAGAAAGCTCTGTGGGGGAAAAAAAAGGACATCAATTTAATTTGGGTACAGCGTCGCACAAGAATTGCGTGGCCGTGCGACGCTATACCCAAATAAAATTGATGTCCTTTTTTTCCCCCCACAGAGATTTCTTTTGGCGGTATTTGATCACCTGTGCGATCTTTCGATTTTATGCTATAAACCAAAAAAGAGCGACAATTTTGAAGAAAAAAAAACGCCATATTTTTTACTTTCTGCTATAAAACATTCCAAATAAATTTTTTTTAAAAGTTAAATTTTTTTATCCTAAAAAGCTTATTTTAATTGGTTTGTGCAAAAGTTATAGCGTTCACAAACTACTGATAGATTTTTGGACTTTTTATTTATTTATTTTTATTAGTAATGGCGGCGATCATCGATTTTTAGTGGGACTGCGACATTGCGGCGGACAGATCGGACCCCTAACTGACATTTTTTACACTTTTGGAGGGATCAGTGACATTACTACAGTAATCAGTGCTAAAAATATGCCCTGTTACTGTAATAATGACACTGGCAGGGAAGGGGTTAACTCAGGGCGATCAAAGGGTTAAGTGTGAGCCTAGGAGGTGTTTTCTAACTGTGGGGGGGATGGGCTTGTTGTAACATTAACACAGAGACCTGTGTTCCTAAATAGGAGGATCACAAGCGCTTGGTGCTGATTCCTGAGAGAACAAAAAGTTTTCTCTCCATGGGGTGCCGGCGGCCCCCGAGAGTCAGCTTTTCCGCTGACTAATGGGCATGCGCGCCCCCAGGAGCACTCCCGCGAATTTGCGCAGCTTGGGCCACCCTGCCACAGAATATCTGCGGCGGGCGGTCAGCAAGTGGTTAACCCCTGCACTAGCACACTGCAACCACACGGGGCGCTTGCAGAGCAGCGCTATTCACTTGAATGGGTCTTGTTCCATGGGGGTATAGTTTCTGCCCTAGCTGCAAAGCATAGCACCCTGGGCATGGCATTTAATATATAATTAAATAATAAAAATCGAATTATATAAATTAATATAAAAAAATAAAAAATATAATAATAACATAAAAATATAATTATATAATAATAATTATAAAATTTAATTATTGTTATTAAAAAAATAAAAATAATTTAATAAAAATATTATTCAGGGTTTTTTTTTTTTTTGGGGGGGGGGGGGCTTTCATATAGGCTGTACGTGGCCCCAGTAGGATGCTGGATGGTGCACCTGCACCTAAACACCAGGATCTCTTGCGCCCATGTGCATGGCGCCTAAAAAAAAAAATCTAATGTTGTCTTAGTTGCGGTTCACACTGGTGCGATGCGGGAACCCTGCGAATCCATCTAGTGGAGGTTTTGGGAACTACATCTTGTTGGCATCATCCGTTGTCCTCCCTTTCTGTTTAGTGCTAGTTAACCACTTCTGGCTCGGAAGGATTTACCCCTCAATGACCATGCCATTTTTTGCGATTCAGCACTGCGTTATTTTAACAGACAATTGCGTGGTCGTGCGACGCTGTATCTAAATATAATTGATGTCCTTTTTTTCCCACAAACAGAGCTTTCTTTTGATGGTATTTGATCACCTGTGCGATTTTTATTTTTTGCGCTATAAACAAAAATAGAGCGACAATTCTGAAAAAAAAGCAAAAAAAAAAAAACAATAATTTTCACATTCTGCTATATAACATTCCCAGAAAAAAAATTTTAAAAATCAAAAATGTTGAACATTTTAGGCCAATTTGTTTTCTGCCACATATTTTTGGTAAAAAAAAAAAAAATCCCAATAAGCGTATTTTCAATGGTTTGCGCAAAAGTTATTGCGTCTACAAACTACGGGAAAAGATTTATGTCATTTTTATTGTTTTTTTTTTTTTACTAGTAATGGCGGTGATCTACGATTTTTTGCGGGACTGCGACATTGCGGCGGACAGATCGGACCACTAACTGACATTTTTTTACACTTTTGGGGGGACCAATGACATTACTACAGTAATCAGTGCTATACATATGCACTGTTACAGTAATAATGACACTAGCAGGGAAGGGGTTAACACTGTGGGTGATCAAGGGGTTAAATGTGAGCCTAGGGGAGTGATTCTAACTGTGGGGGGGGGGCGTGGCTTCTGAAATGATCATAGAGACATGTGTTCCTATATGGAAGGATCACAGGCGCTCTGTGATCATTCCAGGGAGAAGAACGATCAGAGGTGTTTACAACAGCTGACCGTTCTTCTCTCTCAGTGGGGAGCGATCGCGGGAGTCAGGCGGCAATCAGAGCCACCTGCCCTGTGCATTGGAGTCCCCGCTGATGAGTGGCGGCGTGCGCTCGCCCCCTAGCTGCAGGCGCGCAACCGACGTATACCTACGGCGGTGTGCGCAGGAGGGCCAGTATAACTGCGGCGGGCGGTCCTTAAGTGGTTAAATAAATCCTAGCTTAAAGCGGAGTTCCAGCCATTTACTCACCTGTCCAACGGTCCAGCGATGCGGCCGCCGGAAGCCTCGATCCTCTCCCTCGGCGCCGGCATCACTGCTGTGGGCACCCGGCTGTTACAGTTTGCGGCTTCACAGCCGGGTACCCACTGCGCATGCGCGAGTCGCGCTGCGCGTCGTGATTGGCCGGCAATCTTCTGGGACCTCTGACGTGTCCCAGAAGATTGCAGGGAGGGAGGGGGAGAGGCGAACTTCCGCTCAGGGCGCCGCGGCGCTCCGAGCGGAAGTGGGAGCGGGTACCTGACAAAACTAGGTACCCGCTCCCCCCCCCAAAAAATGACATGCCAAATGTGGCATGTCGGGGGGTCAGGACTCCCTAAAGCGGAAGTTCCACTTTTGGGTGGAACTCCGCTTTAAGTGCCAGTTCACATTGGTGTGATGTGGGAACCCTGCGAATCCACTGCGCGTTCCGGCATCGCACCCGACTCTCAGGCAGTTCACACTGCAATATGTGAACTGCTGGGAGCATCAATACAAAGTTAATGACACCCCCAGATCAGTTTGCATATCGCAGTGCGAACTGTCAGTTCAGACATGAATCGGATCACATAGGTGTGAACACCCATGCGATCTGATTCTGGTGCGGACCAAAAATAAATAAGGTCCTGTGCGACTTTGGTCCTATTGCGATGTGAATTTAGCCAGGCAATCTGTATGGCTGAATTCGCATCGCACAGATATCGCATGTGATTTGCACAGCAGTGTCTGACATCGCATATGTGTGAACTGGAACTTAAGGTGGTTGTAAACCCACCTTTAGAACTTTTACCTATAGGTAAGCATTTAATAAGATATTTACATTGCATGCAGCCAATGACGTCATGCGCTGTGAATAAATGGCCGCCCGTGCCGTTTCTTTGGAGCCCTGTGATGTGACCGGCGGCTCCAGAGCGCATGTGCAGCATTGACGTCACATGGCTCCAGCCAGTAATACAGCCGGAGCCCACAGACGTGGGAGGAAGACAGGCGAAAATGGATGCGGCCCATGCAGATTCGCACATTATGCATTTACTTTGTAGGGAAGAAAAAAACAAAAAAAACAAAAAAAAAAAAGGAAGAGTTTACTTTCTCTTTAACCGGTTTCGGACAGCCCCGCCCACCGCATATATACTACAACATAGACCTAAAACGGTCACGCACCTACAGATAGGGGGTGAGCGCGCGCCACCGGCAGCGCACTCCCACCTCCACTCGGCGATGCACAGGTCAGGTGGCTCAGATTGCCGTCTGACACCCGCGATCGCTCCCCGTTGAGAGAGAAGGACGGTCGGCAGCTGTAAACACAGCCGACCTTTCTTCCTACTGGAATGATTACAGAGCCCCTGTGATCCTTCTATATAGGATCACATGTCTCTGTGATCATTCCATAAGCCCCGCCCACATACAGTTAGAAAACACCCCCTAGGCTTACATTTAACCCCTTGATCACAGACTGTGTAAACCATTTCCCTGCCAGTGTCTTTATTACAGTAACAGTGCATATTTTTAGCACTGATCACTGTAGTAATGTCACTGGTCCCCCCCAAAAGTATCAAAAATGTCAGTTAGGGGTCCGATCTGTCCGCCGCAATGTCACAGTGCCACTAAAAAATCGCAGATCGCCGCCATTACTAGTCAAAAAAAAAATTAAAAAACAATAAAAATGACATAAATCTTTCCCGCAGTTAGTAAACACGATAACTTTTGCGCAAACCAATCAAAATACGCTTACCAAAAATATGTAGCAGAAAACAAATTGGCCTAAAATGTTAAAAAATTTAGATTTTTTATTTTTTTTTAGAATGTTATACAGCAGAATGTGAAAAATATTGGGTTTTTTTTTTTTCAGAATTGTTGCTTTGTTTATAGCGCAAAAAATAAAAATCACAGAGGTGATCAAATACCACCAAAAGAAAGCTCTATTTGTAGGGAAAAAAAAGGACATCAATTTTATTTGGGTACAGCGTCGCACAACCGCGCAATTGTCCGTTAAAGTAATGCAGTGTCGAATCGCAAAATATGGCCTGGTCATTAGGGGGGCAAATCCTTCCGGTCCAGAAGTGGTTAAAATTTTGGGGGGGGGGGGGGGATTCGGCTGTTCCCATGCGCAGGAAGGTGGCGCCATCTTGTGGTCATAATGAGTCGTGCCGGCGTTCGGATGCAATTTCTGAGCTGCAGAAAGTTTTTCATTTAAAGAGGTTGTAAACCCACATATCTTTTTTTTTTTTTTTCTTCACCCTGAAAGAGAAACACATAATGAGCTAGTATGCATCGCATACTAGCTCATTATGAAATACTTACCTTAGAACGAGCCCCCGCCGTCCCGCCCGCTTACCTGTATGACGGGCGACATGTCCAGTCGCCCGTCTTCCGGGATCCTGGCATCCGGCCATCTGATTGGCCGGAGCCGCGGTGACGTCACTCCCGCGCACAGGCGCGGGAGCCGACAGTCACGGCACGGGACTCTGAAGAAACGGCACCAGCGGCCGTTCCTTCAGAGCGCATGCGCCAGTGATGTCACTGGCTGCATGAAAGGTAAATATCTCCTAAACGGTACATGTTAAGGAGATATTTACACTACCTATAGGTACAACTTGCAGAGGAGGGTTTACTTCCTCTTTAAACCGGTAAGGCTCCGTTTAAAGTATTGCGACTTGTTGTGCCGACTTGTTGACACATGTCAAGTCGCATGACAAGTCAAAACCCATTATTTACAATTAAGACCGTAACTGCTGCGACTTGGAAAAAGGTTTTTGCACTACTTTTGGGCAACTTCAGTGCGACTCGTCCCTCATAGAAGGAAGTCGCACTGAAGTCCCCAGAAGTAGCCGCAAACGAGTCGCACTACAAAGTCGCGCTTGAAGTCGCCCGACTTTGTAGCCGCAATAGTGGAAACGTAGCCTAAATGCAAAACTTTCTGCAGCTCATAAATTGCATCCTAACGCCGGCATGACTCATTATGACCACAAGATGGCGCCACCTTCCTGCAAATGGGAACAGCCGACCCCCCAGCCAAGCTTCTGCTTCCAGATAACACGAGAAGAGTTTGTCCTATTAGCTGTGATTCCTCCTAAAGGTTTATTTGGACCTCTGTACTGTATGTGCTGCAATTCAAACCGCAGTGACCCGTATCGTGATCCCGTGACTTGATACAAAGATAAGCGGCGTTTCACATGGCGATTGGCCGTTACGTGTTTATTGTTGCCATGGCGCGTTCGCAAACAGATCCGAGCCAAGCAAAACAATATTAGGAGAAACCAAATAATTATTACAGTGCCGGAGGATTATCAGGAGAGATGTTAGAGGATAAATAAAGCAGACAGAATCCTGCGGTCAGACGTCCGTTGTGGGATTCCTGCGAGTTATGTTACCAAGACGCACTGACGCACTTTTTTAACCTCTGGTTGCCCACATAACGCACAGGTGGGATTTATCGCCCACTCGCGGCACAAACCTGTCCATGGGCAGCAAAGTTTTCTGTGTTGGGAGCGCGCTCGCTGCACACGCCTTCACAGTGACTGAGCTGTCGAACAGACGTGTGCGATTCGTTTCCTTCCGAATCAAAATTCGGACAAGTTTTTCGTTATTCCGGTGTTTCTGAATTTTTAAATTACAATAGTGATGAATCCCAAATAACCAAACGAAATGTTTGGCCAAAATTCAAATTTGAGTCGAATTAAAATCAAATTCGAAAACTAATTTGAATTCAAATCTCAATTTGAAAACCAGGATGGAATAAAAATAGAATAGAAAATAAAGGAATGGAATAGAATAGAAAAGAATGTAAACTAATAGAATATAATAGAGTATAACAGAAGAGAATAGAAAATAAAAGAATAGAATAAAATATAATAGAAAATAAAGGAATAGAATAGAAAAGAAAATAATAGAAACCAATAGGATAGAGTAAAACTGAACAGAATAGAATAGAAAATAAAAGAATAGAATAAAACATAATAGAAAAGAAAGGAATAGAATAGAAAAGAAAATAATAGAAACCAATAGGATATATTAAAACTGAACAGAATAGAATAGAAAATAAAAGAATAGAATAAAATATAATAGAACAAAAAGGAATATAATAGAAAATAATAGATTAGAGTATAAAAGTGTAGAAAATAATAGTATAGAATAGATAAGAATAGGGTAAAACAAACCAAAATAGAATAGAAAATAAAATAAAAGAATAAACTACAATAGAAATTAAAAGAATAGGCTCGAAGATAATGGAAGAGATGAGACTAAAATACAATAGAATAGAAAATAAAGGAATGAAATTGAATAGAAAAGAATAAAAACTAATAGAATAGAATAGAGCAGAATAGAATAGAAAAGAAAATAATAGAATAAAATATAATAGAAAATAAAGGAATGGAATTGAAACGAATAGAAAAAAAAGAATAGAAACTAATAGAATAGAGTAAAACTGAACAGAATAGAATAGAAAAGAAAATAATAGAATAAAATATAATAGAACATGCGAGTATAGAATAGAAAATAATAGAGTAGAAAAGAATACAAAGTAATCGAAAAGAATAGAAAAGAATAGAAAACAAAAGAATAGAATGAAATATAATAGAAAATAAAGGAATAGAATAGAAAAGCATATAAACTAAAAGGATAGAGTAAAACTGAATAGAAAAGAAAACAAAAGAATAGAATAAAATATAATAGGAAATAAAGAATGGAAAATAATAGTATAGAATAGAAAAGAATCGGGTAAAACAAACCAAAATAGAATAGAAAAGAATAAACTACAATGAAAATTAAAGGAAAAGAAAAAAATAGAAGAGAAGAAAATATAGTAGAATATAAATAATGAAATTAAATAGAATAGAATAGAAAAGAAAAGAAAAGCAAAGAATAGAAACAAATATAATAAAGCAGAACAGAATAGCATAGAATAGAAAAGAAAATAATAAAATACAATATAATAGAAAATAAAGGAATGGAATTGAATTGAATAGAAAAAAAAATGAATAGAAACTAATAGAATAGAAATAATGGAATGAAATAGAATAGAATAGAAAATAATAAAAACAAATAGGATAAAGCATAACAGAATAGCATAGAATAGAAAAGAATAGAATAAAATATAATAGAAAATAAAGGAATATAATAGAAAGAAATAGAATAGAAAATTACACAAAGTAAGGGAAAAGAATAGAAAATAAAGGAATAGAAAAGAATAGAAAATAATAGTAGGGAATGGAAAAGAATAGGGTAAAAAATGAAAATAAAAGAATAGAATAAACTAGAAAAGAATAGAAAAAAATAGCATAGAAAAGTATAGAAGAAATAAATGGAATAGAATAAAATAAAAAGAGTATAATTTGAATTTTGAATAGAATACAATTTAGTTAAAATAGAAGACATGACTGCCAGTGTCAGGTCTCTGTGTTGATCTCACAAGTCCCTCCCCCACACAGTTAGCAACCCCCCCCCCCCCGGCTCACATTTAACCCTTTGATCGCCGCTGATGTTAACCCCTTCCCTGCCAGTGTCAATTATTACAGTAACAGTGGATAGGAATTGCAGTCAGGTGGAGACCCCGACGAGCATGCAGATGAGCTTCCCTGTGACGGTTTCTGACAGCTTATAGAAATTATTTGGTTATGAAAACCGATTGTTGCAGCAGCTGTCCGGGTGGCCGGTCTCAGAGGATCTTGGAGGTGAAGATGCTGGATGTGAAGGTCCTGGGCTGGTGTGGTCTGCGGTTGTGAGGCCGGTTGGATGTACTGCCAAATTCTCTGAAACGCCTTCGGAGACGGCTTATGGTAGAGAAATGGACATTCAATTCACGGGCAACAGCTCTGGTGGACATTCCTGTAGCCATGCCAATTGCACCCTCCCTCAAAAAAATGGGGGCAAAAACAAAAGTTTAGTGTTCATAATTTTGTACAGTGTAGTTTCAATGGGGGAACAAAATGGAGGAGCAGGCAATAGAAGGTACACACTATGACCTAAACATCATATCTATAAGATGAAATTACTGACGTTGTACATCATACAAAGACGTTGTAGACAATTGTGCTCTTCCAACCTTGTGGTAACAGTGTGGTGAAGACCCTTTTCTGTTCCAACTTGACTGTCCCCTGTGTACAAAACCAACTCCATAAAGGCATGGGGTGACCAGTTTGGTGTGGAGGAACTTGAGTGTCCTGCACAGAGCCCTGACCTCAACCCTACTGAATACCTTTGGGATGAATTGGAATGCCAATAGTGAGCCAGGTCTTCTTCAACAGCAGTACCTGACCTCAGAAATTGTACAAATACCTATAGACACCCTCCAAAATCTTGTGAAAAGCCTTTCTGAGAAGAGTGGCGCCAACTCCATGAAGACATGATTTTTCCAGTTTGGTGTGGAGAAACTGGAGTGTTCCGTAGAGAGCCCTGACCTCAACCCTAATGAACACCTTTGGACCTCAACCCTACGGAACACCATTGAACCTCAACCCTACTGAACACCTTTGAACTTCAACCCTACTGAACACCTTTGGACCTCAACCCTACGGAACACCATTGAACCTCAACCCTACTGAACACCTTTAAACCTCAACCCTCCTGAACACCTTTGGACCTCAGCCCTCCTGAATACCTTTGGACCTCAACCCTACTGAATACCTTTGGACCTCAACCCTGCTGAACACCTTTGGACCTCAACCCTACTGAACACCCTTGAACCCTAATCCTACCAAATACCTTGAACCCAACTGAACACCTTTGGACCCCAACCCTACTGGGCACCTTTGGACCCCAACCCTACTGGGCACCTTTGGACCCCAACCCCACTGGGCACCTTTGGACCCCAACCCCACTGGGCACCTTTGGACCCCAACCCTACTGGGCACCTTTGGACCCCAACCCTACTGGACACCTGTGAGCCTCAACCCTACTGAACACCTTTGAACCTCAACCCTGCTAAACACCCTTGAACCTCAACCCTACTGAACACCTTTGAACCTCAACCCTGCTAAACACCCTTGAACCTCAACCCTACTGAACACCTTTGAACCTCAACCCTGCTAAACACCCTTGAACCTCAACCCTACTGAACACCTTTGAACCTCAACCCTGCTAAACACCCTTGAACCTCAACCCTGCTGAACACCTTTGGACCTCAACCCTGCTGAACAACTTTGTACCTCAACCCTATTTAACACCTTTGGACACCTGTGAACTCCAACCCTACTGGACAACTGTTGACTCCAACCCTACTGGACACCTTAGAACCTCAACCCTACTGAACACCTTTGAATCTCAACCCTGCTGAACACCTTTTGGAATGAATTGGAATGTTGATGGTGAGCCAGGTCTTCTCATCCAACATCAGTATCTAACCTCACAAATAGAAAATAATTCCCACAGACACCCTCCAAATTATTGTGGAAAGCCTTCCGAGAAGAGTTGCACCAACTCTATAAAGACATGGTGTGACCAGTTTGGTGTGGAGGAACTCAATTGTCCTGCACAGAGCCCTGACCTCAACCCTACTGAACACCTTTGGACCCCAACCCTACTGAACACCTTTAGATCCCAACACTATTAAACACCTTTGGGATGAATTGGAATGTTGATAGTGAGCCTGGTATTCTCATCCAACATCAGTATGTGACCTCACAAATTCACAGAGATACCCTCCAAAATCTGGTGGAAAGACTTCAGAGAAGAGTGGCGCCAACTCCATAAAGACATGGTGTGACCAATTTGGTGTGGAGGAACTCAATTGTCCTGCAAAGAGCCCTGACCTCAACCCTACTGAACATCTTTGGACCCCTAAACCCTACTGAATACTTTTAGATACTAACCCTACTGAACACCTTTAGATCCCAACCTTACTGAACACCTTTAGATACCAACCCTACTCAACACCCTTGGGATGAATTGGAAAGTTGACAGTGAGCCTGGTCTTTATATCCAACATCAGTACCTGACCTCACAAATGGACACAAATTCCCACAGACACCCTGCAAAATCTTGTGAAAAGCCTTCCAAGAAGAGTGGGGGATGTTAGAGAAACAAAGGAGAGCAACTTCGTATTAATAGTCTTCGGAGGGAAGTCAGCCAACTCCATATTAATGGCCAAGGTTTTCAAATGGGACGTCCAACAAGGCTATATACAGTTTGAGACTCTATAGAAATAGTTTAAGAAATAAATGCAAGTTTTTTTTTTCACTGTTTACAATTGATTTGGTGCCTAATTTGACTACCTGTAACGGGGGTCAAATTTATCTGGTAGGCAGTGTGTGCATGAGGATATGGAGGATATACTGGACCTTATAGCTTTCAAGTCACAGAACTCTGCGAATGAGTGACACAGGCCGAGCGGCGCAGATTCCCCCCGCGGCCCGTGACATCAGGAAGCCAGTGGATTTGTAACATGTTACATGTTACACCCTGAATATGTGTTTTAACATGATACAAAATGTGAACTTATTTTTTAATTGTTTTTTATTTTTATTAAATGTAGGCTTTAATTGTTTCTTTTTTTTTTTTTTTTTTTTTTACTAAATTTAGGCTGTTTTTGTCTTTTTTTTATTTCCAGGCGTAGGCATTTTTTGTTTTTCGCTAAAGATAGGCTTTTTTGCCATTTTTTTATTACTAAACATAGGCTTTAATTGTCTTATTTTAATAATATTATTAACCAAAGTAGGCTTTACTTTTTTTTTTTTGCTACATTTAGGCTTTAATTGTTTTTTTTTTTGGTTTTTTTTTACTAAGTGTAGGCTTTTTTGTCTTCTATTTATTTATTTATTTATTTTTTTTACTAAATATGGTTTTAATTTTCTTTTTTTATTAAATATTAAATGTAGGTTTGCTTTAATTGTCTTTTTTTTTTTTTTTTTTTTTACTATTTGTTAAATGTAGGCTTTATTTTTTATTTATTTCGTTATTTTTTAGTAAACATAGGCTTTAATTGTCTTTTTATTTTTATTAAATGTAGACTTTACTTTTTTTTTCTACTAAATTTAGTCTGTCTTTTTTTTATTTTTTTTTAACATGAGCTTTAGGCACAGTTCACACTGTGCGAGGAGCGGCTCGCAGCAGGGGTAAGGTGCATCCCTGTTCACCATTTCAGGTCTGAATTCGGTTCAAATTTTTGGCTGAATTCAGACTTGAAACGGACCAGAAGACACACAGGACTCTTCTGCAAACTGCTCTGTAGCCGCCCTGGAGCTATGTGAGCTGGCTCCATTGAGAGCCACTCACAGTCTCCTGACATGTGAATTGGGTGCAGGGAAACCCGCATCTCAGTTTAAGGGTCTTGGCAATCTTCTTATAGCCTAGGCCATCTTTATGTAGAGCAACAATTCTTTTTTTCAGATCCTCAGAGAGTTCTTTGCCATGAGGTGTTGAACTCCAGTGACCAATATGAGAGAGTGAGAGCGATAACACCAAATTTACCACACCTGCTCCCCATTCACACCTGAGACCTTGTCACACGAACGAGTCACATGACACCAGGGAGGGAAAATGGCTAATTGGGCCCAATTTTTCACTTAGAGGTGTACTCACTTTTGTTGCCAGCAGTTTAGACATTAATGGCTGTGTGTTGAGTTATTTTGAGGGGACAGCAAATTTACACTGTTATACAAGCTGTACACTCACTACTTTACATTGTAGCAAAGTGTCATTTCTTCAGTGTTGTCACATGAAAAGATAGAATAAAATATTTACAAAAATGTGAGGGGTGTACTCACTTTTGTGAAATACTGTATATATAGGGGTCTTCAAAAAGTTTCAGACTTTTTTATATTTTTTAGAGTTAAAAAATGTGCAGAAACTTTTTGAAGAACCTTGGTATATACATTATATTAGAGTTTAGTAATTTATCCATAAAAATGAATGGAATTTTTTTTCCTCTAGACAGTCATCATGTATCTGTATGATCACCCAGGCTGACCCGAAGTCAGGAAGTTGGCTTTTTTCGGGAAGAAGAGTTATTCAGAGGTACCGGTCACCCCAGAGAGGACAGGATGCCCTTCCGTTTCCTCCTTCGTCATTTTGAGACACAAAGTGTAAAATTAGCACCAGGTGGGACAGATTTAGGCACCGCGGTTGTTGCCAGATTGTGATGGACATAAAGTTTGATAATATCTCCATCTCTATGTTTACATTCATTTCTGAATTGTTACAAATTTTCCAAATCAGTAAACGCAATGTAACCAATAAATGAATGATACACAGTGAGGTGATAACTTTGGCAGTGACAATAGTATTACTTACATATAGTTTTACTATAAATCTTTTTTTTTTTTACTAAACATGAGCTTTTTTTCATTTTAATTATTTTATTGTTTTATATACCAAATTTAGGCTTTTTTAATATCATATTTTTATACTAAATTTAGGCTTTAATTGTCTTTTAACTAAATTTAGGCTTTAATATTATTTAAATTAATATAATTTATAATATAAAAAGTTTGAGGATATCTCCATCCCTGTGTTTTCGTTAATTTCTGAATTGTTACAAATTTGCCAAATCGGTAAACAACAATGGAACCAATAAAAGAAATATACACAGTGAGGTGATAACTATGGCAGCGACAATATTATTACTATACATATACTTTTTCTACAAATATACTTTTTTTTTTTTAATAATAAACCAAAGCTTTACTTGTCTTTTTTTAAATTTAATGTAGGCTATAATTGTCTGTTGTTTTTTTTTCCCTTCATCATAGGCTTTAATTATTTTATTGTTTTATTTACTACATTTAGGCTTTTTTATTTTTATACTAAATGTAGGCTTTGACTTTTTTTTTTTTTTTTACTACATTTAGGCTTTAATATAATTTAAATAATATCATTTATAATATGCTATAATAAAGTTTGAGGATATCTCCATCTCTGTGTTTCCGTTAATTTCTGAATTGTTACAAATTTGCCCAATCTGTAAAGACAATGTAACCAATAAAAGAATTATACACAGTGAAGTGATAACAATCGTTTTTAAAGGAGCAGTGATTTACTGATTTTAATGAGGCTTAAAGTGGAACTATAAAAATGAAAAATTCCTTCAAATATTGTGCCTGGGGGGTCACCTGAATGTGCCTGTAAAGTAGCGCATCTCTGCGACGTATGTAGTCTATTGCAGCTATACTGACATTTCTAAAGGAAAAAATGTCATATACAAATATACATGCAAGTTTCAAATCGCATGTACTTGTCATACAGGTGCAGAAAAATTGGGCCTTTGCTGTTGGTTGTGCCTGAACACCGCAACCCCTCACAGTTACTCTTGCTGGGTGCAAGAAAGGGACATGCTGGTAAGAATTTCATACAAATTTGAAATCGCATGTACTTTTCATACAGGTGCCAAAAATCGGGCCTTTGGTGTTGGTGGTGCCTGAACACCTTAACCCTTCACAGTTAGCAGGGCACAGGGACAGGGCCTGCTGTTACAAAGTACATACAAAATTTAAATTGTATGGGCCTGTCATACAAGTGCAGAAAAATTAGGCCTTGGGGGTTGGTGGTGACCTAAACCAAAAACATTGTTGGAAGTTAGCAGAATCAAGGTTGAAGAAAAGGATAGGCAGCATATGCAGTCTTCAAGGGATGGTAGACCCCTAGCAGTTACATCAACATCAGGGGCTTGATAGTTGCTTTTGATCCAGGACTGATTCATTTTGATAAAAGTCAGCTGGTCAACAGAGTCTGTGGACAGACGCACTCTTTTGTTCATCACTCACAAAACCTCCAGCAGCACTGAACGTCCGTTCGGAAAGCACTCTGGAAGCAGGACAGGCCAGTAGCTCCATTGCATATTGAGCAAGTTCTGGCCAGTGGCCCATCCTCAAGACCCAGTAACCCAGTGTATGCTCACTTGGAAAGGTCTCCAAGTCTGCTCTTGCGCCTAGATAATCATGCACCATATGATGGAGACACTGCCGATGGTTGCTTAAGCCTAACAGCCCTGGGTGCTGCTGAGGACTAAAGAACTGTTTAAAGGCATCAGTCAGCCTGGCGCCTTCTCCACTGCTCCTCCTTTGGCTGAAGGATGCCTCAGAAACATGTCCAGAGAATGTTAACCTCCCAGTGTCTGGAAAGGTGTTACACAATTTTTTTTCAAGGCCTCCTCAAGATGTTTTATCCTCTGCTCCCTCTGCGAGGGCAGGATGAGCTCTGCAACTTTACCCTTGTAACGTGGATCAAGAAGGGTTGCCAACCAGTAATTATCCCTCTCCTAGATAGCACGAATCCTCGGGGTCCTTTAGCAGACTTTGCAGAATTTAGGGAGCCCATGCAACGGAAGTTTGAGGAGGCATGAGCTTCTGAGTCCTCTGGGTCACTAAGGATTACATTGTCAGGAGCAACCTCTCCCCAACCACGTACAACTCCTGGGATTTCTGGGGAATCAAAACCATCCCTTGAAGACTGCTGTATGCTCTCCTCTACATCCATGCTGCCACAATCCTCCTCATCTTCCTCCTGTGTGATTTGTGTCCCTACAGGCATGATATCTGCATAAAGGGGGCCTTGTGAAGAAAGGAAGTCCTCCTCTTCCTCCCGCTGTTCTGCCTCAAGTGCCCTGTCCATGATTCTATGAGCATGTGCTCCAGTAGGTAGACTAAAGGGATAGTGTCACTGATGCATGCATCGTCCCGGCTCACCATCCTTGTGGCCTCCACAAATGGTGCCAGAAAGGTGCATGCATCCTTTATCAAAAGCCACTGGCGTGGCGAAAAAAAGCCAAGCTCCCCTGACCCTGTCCTTGTGCCATACTCACACAGGTACTCATTTATGGCCCTCTGTTGCATGTGCAGCCACTGCAGCATTGCCAATGTTGAGTTACGCCTGGTGGGCATGTCACAAATGAGGCGGTTGTTGGGCAGGTTGAATTCCCTGTTGAATGTCAGATAAGCGAGCACTGGCATTGTATGAACGCTGGAAATAGCCATAGACTTTCTGGCCTGCCTCAGGAGATCTTGGAAGCCCAGGTATCTGGTCAAGAAACGCTACACCACCAGATTCAGGACCTGTGCCAAGCATTGAACATGTGTCAAGTGTCCCTGTCAGAGGGCGGAGAGAAGGTTGGTGCTATTGTCGCATACAACCATTCCTGGCTCAAGCTGTTGTGGCGTCAACCATCTCTGAGCCTGCCCCTGCAGAGCTGACAAAATATCTGCCACGGTGTGACTCCTATTCCCTAGACCAGGGGTGGGGAACCTTTTTTCTGCCAAGGGCCATTTGGATTTTTGTAACATCATTCGGGGGCCGTACAAAATGATCAACTTAAATATTAGCCTGTTATATTTGACCACAGTGTGCCCCCTTTCAATGCAGAATGACCACAGCGTGCCCCCTTTCAATGCAGAGAGACCACAGCGTGCCCCCTTTCAATGCAGAGAGACCACAGCATGCCCCCTTTCAATGCAGAGAGACCACAGCGTGCCCCCTTTTAATGCAGAGAGACCATAGCGTGCCCCTTTCAATGCAGAGAGACCACAGCGTGCCCCCTTTCAATACAGAGAGACCACAGCATGCCCTTTTTCAATGCAGACTGACCACTGGGTGCCCCCTTTCAACGCAGAGTGACCACAGCGTGCTCCCTTTCAATGCAGAGAGACCACAGCGTGCCCCCTTTCAATGCAGAGAGACCACAGCGTGCCCCCTTTCAATGCAGACTGACCACAGTGTGCCCCCTTTCAATGCAGAGTGACCACAGCGTGCCCCCTTTCAATGCAGACAGACCACAGCGTGCCCCCTTTCAATGCAGACTGACCACAGCGTGCCCCCTTTCAATGCAGACTGACCACTGCGTGCCCCCTTACAATGCAGACTGACCACTGCGTGCCCCCTTACAATGCAGACTGACCACAGTGTGCCCCCTTTCAATGCAGACTGACCACAGCGTGCCCCCTTTCAATGCAAACTGACCACAGCGTGCCCCCTTTCAATGCAGACTGACCACTGCGTGCCCCCTTACAATGCAGACTGACCACAGCGTGCCCCCTTACAATGCAGACTCACCACAGCGTGCTCCTTTTACAATGCAGACTGACCACAGCGTGCCCCCTTTACAAGGCAGACTGACCACAGTGTGCCCCTTTACAATGCAGACTGACCACAGCGTGCCCCCTTACAATGCAGACTGACCACAGCGTGCCCCCTTACAATGCGGACTGACCACAGCGTGCCCCCTTACAATGCAGACTGACCACAGCGTGCCCCCTTTACAATGCAGACTGACCACAGCGTGCCCCCTTTACAATGCAGACTGACCACAGCGTGCCCCCTTACAATGCAGACTGACCACAGCGTGCCCCTTTACAAGGCAGACTGACCACAGCGTGTCCCTTTACAATGCAGACTGACCACAGCGTGCCCCCTTTACAATGCAGACTGACCACAGCGTGCCCCCTTACAATGCAGACTGACCACAGCGTGCCTTCTTACAATGCAGACTGACCACGGTGTGCCCCCTTACAAGGCAGACTGACCACAGCGTGCCCCCTTACGAAGCAGACTGACCACAGCGTGCCCCTTTACAACGCAGACTGACCACAGCGTGCCCCCTTACAACGCAGACTGACCAAAGCATGCTCCCTTCAATGCAGACTGACCACAATGCAGATTGAACAGCGTGCCCCCTTACAATGCGGACTGACCACAGCGTGCCCCCTTACAATGCAGACTGACCACAGCGTGCCCCCTTTACAATGCAGACTGACCACAGCGTGCCCCCTTTACAATGCAGACTGACCAAAGCGTGCCCCCTTACAATGCAGACTGACCACAGCGTGCCCCTTTACAAGGCAGACTGACCACAGCGTGCCCCTTTACAATGCAGACTGACCACAGCGTGCCCCCTTTACAATGCAGACTGACCACAGCGTGCCCCCTTACAATGCAGACTGACTACAGCGTGCCCCTTTACAAGGCAGACTGACCACAGCATGCCCCCTTACAATGCAGACTGACCACAGCGTGCCTTCTTACAATGCAGACTGACCACGGTGTGCCCCCTTACAATGCAGACTGACCACAGCGTGCCCCCTTACAAAGCAGACTGACCACAGCGTGCCCCTTTACAACGCAGACTGACCACAGCGTGCCCCCTTACAACGCAGACTGACCAAAGCATGCTCCCTTCAATGCAGACTGACCACAATGCAGATTGAACAGCGTGCCCCCTTACAATGCAGAGTGAACAGCGTGCCAAGCCCCCCAGACCAGTGCACTTGACTTGCCTGTTGTAGTGGCGGCTTCCTCTCTTCAGTCCCCGTGGCTCTTCGAGTCTACCCGCGTCCCTCCTCCTCCTCGGCCAATGGCATTGGCAGAGGAGGAGGAGGATCCGTGAGACAATAGCGAATTTTCATTCGCTATTGTCACACAAATGGGCGGGCTCGAGGCCCACTCTTCTGCGCCTCGAGTCCACCCTTTTCGGAGACTCAGTGTCACTGTCCATGCCTACTGGACCAAGAGTCAGCAGTAATCTGAACCTTCCTGCTGACTGCTCTGTCTAGTGAGGCCAAAACACTATCTTCCACATGATGGTAGAGAGCCAGAATGGCCTTATGTAAAAACAAATTACTTTTTGGTACCTGCTACTGTAGTACAGCACATTCCACAAATTCGCAATAGGGAGCAGAGTCTACCAGATGAAAAGGCAGCAACTGTAATGCTAGCAATTTGGCCAAGCTAGCATTAAGACGCTGAGCATGTGGATGGCTGGGACAGTATTTTTACGGTTCAGCAACTGGGGTAGTGAAATTTGCATGCTGCTCAAATCAAGCGGTGGTGTATTGCTAGCAGATTGGGTGCAAGTCTCTGTGGCACTCATTGCTATACCATCATCCCTCTCAATGCAGTTTTTTTAGAAGACATGAGGTATAGTAGGGTTAGAGATCGCAGATGAGGAGCAAGGTAAAGTATGCTTGTTTTTATCTTGTGGCTCTTTCAGGTGCTGTTGCCAACGGACTGCATGGCAGGTCATCATATGTCTTGTCAAGCATGTGGTACCCAAGTGGCTGGTGTTTTGGCCATGCTTGAGCTGCTTCAGACAGATGTTCCAAACAGCAACGCTGCAGCCTACTGCACATGTGCTAAAAAAAGCCCACACTAATGAACTTTTGGAAGTCTGCTGGAAGTTTGCAGCATCCTGCACCTGTGGAGCTCTGTGCTGTGATGCATTAGGTTGGCTACTCCTATGGCAGCCCCTGGAGCGCATCCTGCCTCGTTGGAGTTGTGCCTCCTCCTCCCCCTCACTTTCCTCCTCTATCCTGTCAGGCACCCAAGTAAAGTCAGTGACCTCATCATCCCCTCCCTCCTCATCACTGGAGCAAACTTGACCGTATGCTGCATCTGTGGCAACATGACTGCTAGTTTCTTGTCCATCATTGTCACCCCCTCTCTCTAGGCTCACGTTATTCCCTTCATCAACCTGGGAACCAACATCCCAGCTTTCAAATTGCTGTGCATCTTCCAGCAGCATGTCACTGACACTGTGATCGAATAGTTCAGGTGACTCCTCCGTGGATGATGGTGGGGCAATTGAATGAGTAGCTGTGGAGAAGGAGCCTGTGGAACGTGCCGCTTTGGCAGCTGCGGTGGAAGGCAAACTAGTATAAGCGTGGGTGTCAGAGGACGAGGAGGATGAGGACGGCTTATTTATCCACTCCACCAACTCTTCCACATGTTGTGGCTGAATAACACGGCCAGCATCGGAAAAAAAGGACGGGCGTGCCCTGTCTGCAGAGGAGGCACCATACCAATCTCTTTCCCTTAGTGGTCTACTATGGCACACATTCACTTTCATATCTTCAGTGGGTTATTTATATACCTTTTCACTACTTTGTTGTCCCATACACTACTTTACAATCACCACTTGTTCCACTCTTTTTGGTTTCTGGCTCTTCTGGATCTCAACAACAGCCAAACTTTTTGATTTATTTTTTACCATTATTTTGTATTATTTATCTACATTTACTACCTTCGTTACTCCTATAGATTCATACCTATATGATCAGTGGAGGCTGTCTGTGATCCTCTTTGGAGATCCTCACTCTATCATTCCATTATTATACCTGCTTGACGCACGCGGGCCTCGCTCCCTCAGTTCCCGAATGGGACCTTCTCCCGGATGCTATGCTACCTCATTGTAAGCTATACCTTTCTCAGGTTTGTGAGGTTTACTTGTTTATTGTATTTACTGATACTCATTATGTATATCTTCTTTAGACGCTTGTATTATGCCTACTCCTGATGAAGTGAAATTTTCACGAAACGCGTTGAGTTCAACACAGGCAATTTTATCTACTACAAGTTGTTACCATACCCTGTATCCACGACCTCATTAAAGTTCTATTTATTAATTTGTATGTAACAGGAGAATATTGCATTACCATGTATCTTTGTCTTAGACCATGTATATCTACCTATGTATCACTCATGTCTATCCAATTACCATGGGTTCCATGTTTTTACTGAGCATTCTGGTTTTACCATTATTTGGTCTATAGACTGTCAATAAACAGACAATTTTATTATTATCCTTCTGGTCCCCCTTATTATGTACTTATGTCTATTCCGTGGCTGGTCACACCTCATATAAAGTCCCAACTTTGCTTTTTTGCTCCATTGCCCTAGGGATGGAGACTCTGTTGGTCAGGAGTCTCATATAAAGTCCCAATTATCTCTCCCCCATAGTTACGATTTGATAATGTTGATAAATGCCCTGAGGATTCTTGTGAAGTGTCAATTTCATGAGTTCTGCCATGGTAAGAGAGTAATAATAATAATAATAATAATAATAGCATAAAAGTAAAATAATAATAATAACAAAGTTAAAAATAATAATAAAAAAATTAAATAATCGTAATATAATTTTTTTTATTTTTAAACCAGAGCCCTTAATTATCACAGAATAAAAATAAACAACAATTTAAATATTGATTTAATCATACATATGTAATGATAACAGTAATAATAATGAAATATAAATAAACTAACCAAACAATATGGTTGGAGCTTGTTACACATCCTACTCGGATTGGTGATTTAGATGCTGCTGTGTGTTCAACCTAATCGAGTTTTTTTTTTTTGCATTTGTTTTACTTCGCTTTTTTGTCACTAAGGTTTACATTTTTTTTTTTGCTAGCGCACTAATATTATTTTAAGTTTAGTAAAAAAAAACATATAGAAAGAAAAGTATTTTTCCAATTCAGATCCTCCAAATGTTGCAGAGAAAAAAAAATATCTATCAACATAAACACCAAATATGATGCTTATTCACCCAAACAGATCTAATAGATACAATAAATTAGGCTCAGGTTGTGAATAGAACAAATTAGAGGTACCCCATCCCTACATTGACTGTAGAAAATGGATGATAACTTTGGGGCACTAGGCGGGATTTTAAGGGTACCGTCTCAGACTAGTAAATTATTGTACAACCAATTATAAAAATGTATAGTTTATTACAAAATTTTAAAAAACAGGCAGAAAAAGCAAACAAAAGCAAGCCATAAGTATAGAAATACACAAATGATTTGATATAGCAATCAGCAGGAAGTCACGGAGAGCCGGGCATAAACCACGGTATAACTTAATCAGTATACCCGCTGCCCAAACAGATATAATAATAATAACAACAATGAAATTGATACTACTACTAATAATAAAATAATAATAATAATATAACACTGCATTCACACTGCAGCGGCACGACTTCGGGGGCGACCTGTGCAGCGCGACTTTGGCACAACTTGCACGAACTTCATAAAATGAATGTCTATGCAAGTCGCTCCAGGTCGCCCTGAAGTAGTACAGGACCCTTTTTCTAAGTCGGAGCGACTTGTGTCGCTCCTATTAGAACCGTTCCTGTACCACACAATGGACCGTGACGGTCCGCGACTTGTCAGGCTGACCAAGTCGCCTGACAAGTCGTATTAGTGTGAATGGAGTCTTAAGAAAATATTTTTCCAATTCAGAACCTCCAAATATTTCAGAATAAAAATACTCCATTTGGCGTTTATTTTTGATAGATTTTTTTTTTATTCTGGAACATTTGGAGGACATTTTTATCACGAGCCTCTGTGACAGGAATGGCTTCCCCTCCCTTCCCTCCCCGTGTTTCTTATTCTTACTTTTTTTTCACTTTTTTTATTATTATTATTATTTTTACAATTTTACTTGACTTTTTCTTCTCTCTGATTCTCTCTGCTTTGGAACTGGCATTTTGCCCACAAGCTAGAGTGGTCCCGTAGACCACTGAATATGTTTTTCAGATGGTCCTCAGCTGAAGGGACCCCCCCCCCCCTTTTTTTTGTGGACAAAATGCGTCGCAATTTCAGGCATGGCTCTGCTATTTGATAACCATTGCTGTGGGCCTGTTTGTTGTTCCCCCTTTTCTTTTTCTTTTTTTTCTTTATATATTTCTATTTCTTTATCGATGATTACTGTATAATACTTGCAGAGAGAAACTCCTTTTGACTTTGTTTGTGCTATTGCATAATCCTATTTCACTGTGTAAGTACCAATTTTCCTAAATTCTTCTCAATAAAATTCAAGTAAAAAAAAAGAAAAATGATTTTCTTTATATTTTTTTTTCTTATTATTACTATTATTGTTATTATTATTATTGTTATTATTAATAGTAATAATAAGAAAAAAAAATATAAAGAAAATCATTTTTCTTTTTTTTTACTTGAATTTTATTGAGAAGAATTTAGGAAAATTGGTACTTACACAGTGAAATAGCTTGTGGGCAAAATGCCAGTTCCAAAGCAGAGAGAATCAGAGAGAAGAAAAAGTCAAGTAAAATTGTAAAAATAATAATAATAAAAAAAATAATAATAATAAAAAGTGAAAAAAAAGTAAGAATAAGAAAAACGGGGAGGGAAGGGAGGGGAAGCCATTCCTGTCACAGAGGCTCGTGATAAAAAATGTCCTCCAAATGTTCCAGAGTAAAAAAAAAATCTATCAAAATAAACGCCAAATTAACCACTTGCCGACCAGCAACCATACATATATGGCGGCAGGTCGGCAAGTTCCCGCGAAACAATGTATTCGTACGTCACTTCGCAGGAGCGCTCGTTGTGGTGCGTGCGCGCGCGCCGCCGGAGGCACTCGTGCGCGTCCATTCGCCAGAGGGAAAGCTGATCTGTGGGGCCAGTGATCGCTCCCTCTAGAGACAGAACGGCGGCCTTTCGTTGTAAACACAGCAGACCGCTATTCTGTCAGCAATGAACGCAGGGATTACAGGTCTCTGTGTTCATTCCATAAGTCCATCCCCCACACAGTTAGACAGCACCCCCTTAGGGAAACATTTAACCCTCTGATCTTCCCTGGTGTTAACCCCTTCCCTGCCAGTGTCATTATTGCAGTAACAGTGCATATTTTTAGCACTGATTACTGTAGTAATGTCACTGGTCCCCCCAAAAGTGTCAAAAATGTCACTTAGGTGTCCGATCTGTCCGCCGCAATGTCGCAGCCCTGCTAAAAATTGCAGATTGTCACCATTACTAGTAAAAAAAATAAATAAATAAAAATGATATAAAACTTTCCCCTAGTTTGTAGACGCGATAACTTTTGCCCAATACTAATCAATATACTCTTATTGGGATTCTTTTTTACCAAAAATATGTAACAGAATAAAAATTGGCCTAAAATAATGAAAAAATTCGATTTATATATATATTTTTTTTAATCGGGAATGTTATATAGAAGAAAGTAAAAAATATTGTTTTTTTTTTATTTTTTAGAATTGTCGCTATTTTTTGGTTTATGACGCAAAAAAAAAAAAGAAATCGCAGAGGTGATCAAATACCACCTAAAGAAAGCTCTATTTGTTGGAAAAAAAGGACATCAATTTTATTTGGGTACAGCGTCGCACGACTGCGCATTTGTCAGTTAAACTAACGCAGTGGTGCCTAATTGCAAAAAATGGCCTTGTCATTAAGGGTGAAAATCTTCTGGTCCAGAAGCGGTTAAACACTGATTTCACCTTACAGATATAATATTATTATTAATAATAATAATGATAAAAAATAAAAAAATAAAATAATAATATAAAGAAAATAATGTTTCCAATCCATATCCTCCAAAATATTTTAGAATTGTATTATAATATTAATAATAATACTAATAATAATAATACTAAAAATATTGTCAGTTAAAGTAACGCAGTGCCAAATCGTAAAAAATGGCCTGGTCATTAAGGAGGAAAATCTTCTGGTCTAGAAGTGATTAAACACTGATTTCCCCTTACAAATATAATATTTTTATTAATAATAATAATAATTATTATTAATAATAATGATAAAAAATAATTAAAAAATAAAATAATAATAAAAAGAAAATAATGTTTCCAATCTATATCCTCCAAATATTTTTAGAATTGTATAATAATAATAATAATAATAATAATAATACTAAAAATATTGTCAGTTAAAGTAACGCAGTGCCGAATTGCAAAAAATGGCCTGGTCATTAAGGGGGGAAATCTTCTGGTCCAGAAGTGGTTAAACACTGATTTCCCCTTAAAGATTTAATATTATTATTAATAATAATAATTATTAATAATAATAATAATGATAAAAAATAATTAAAAAATAAAATAATAATATTAAGAAAATAATGTTTCCAATCCGTATCCTCCAAATATTTTTAAAATTATATTATAATAATAATAATAATAATAATAATAATAATAATAATAATAATAATATAAAGAAAATAATTTTTTTATTCCAGATCCTTCAAATGTCCCCACCCTCACCACACACACAGATATGGTCATAACCCAATACAGTGGTAAGTGATGATCATTTTCATCTCTTTCCTCATTTCTCGTCTTAGTGCTGAGTCTTTCTTCCTCACATTGTTTACGCCTTGCGAATTGCAATGTTTTTTTCCGAGGATGTTCGAGTGACTTTCACACAGTGTTTGAAGTTGGAATTCCACCGTTGCAGCGCGGAGGCCAGAATTAGATGTTTTATTACTCTGCAGCAGTAAACAGGATGTTAATCAGTTAATACAATTAAATGTTCCTTCCCAGCGGGCCAAAACCCCTGGACTACCAAAATAAAAATAAAAAAATGATATAAGATTTTATCATCTTGGCATGCCAGAGCCACTGGGAATATCTGAGAAGAAAATACGCATTTTTTGGCGTTTCAGAAATATCTTGAAGTATGGTTACTCAAATGGTGATGTAAAAAGCGATACGGCCGCTCTCTTTTCGGCGTTTACAGACTTTTCTATTATTTCCAGACCTTATTATTCTCAGAGGAGGAGCTGTATGGATGTACTTTTTTTATTGTCCTCAGGTGTCATTACAGTAAGGTTGTTAAACGTTCTGTTTATGTGGATGACTTCATGTTCTCATTGTTTGAGACCCTTCAAGGTTGTTCCCTGGCAGGCAGTAGACAAAAATAATCCTACTTTTTGTTTTTAAGTCTCCCCCCCCCCGCCCCTCCCTGATTCTCTATAGGGAATATAACATTAGAATATAACATTAGATGTTTTGTACTCTGGCATACCCAGGACTTGGTACTATTTTATTGTAGATACCTGAGCTTGGCTCCCAACCACACCAAGGTAACCCTTTCGCCTACTGATAAACATTAGACAGATCTTTGTTGAGTTTCCCCTGCACATAGAATGCATGCCTCCCAATATATCATGACTTGTGTACATAGTTTGAACTATAGTTGTGTACTGCTCAACCCCGAATGGGCCGCTGGTGATTGGGTTTCCCACTCCTGCACAACCAGGCAACAAATATTCTCCATACTTCCTCCACTTTTCTCACAGTTTCAGCAACGCAACATAATTCTGCTTTCCTGTTTTACCCCTTTAGTGATTTAGCAGTCCTCTGACTTAATGGTTGCCGGTTGCTAGGGACAATGGCTGTGCTGATTGCCATTGAAAATCCTGGGAAACGAGCCCCTACATGTAGCGCTCACTTCCCCTTCCGAAGGAACTGATGATGATTGGGTTCCCCACTCCTGCACAGCAAGGCAACAAATATTCTCCACACTTTCTCCAGACACAAGGAAAAATCTTTGAGCTTGGTTTTTATTAGGGGTAATAACTTGGATGGGGAATAGGCGTTATGGGATGCCCAACTCACATCAAGACCAGGGACAACTTCCTCCCTGTGTACAACTCTGATTTGTCTCCTCTTATTCTCTATCTACAACTCTGATTTTCTGAAATATCTTGAAGTATGGTTACACCAATGGTGATGTGACAAATGATACGGCCGCTCTCTTTCAGTGTTTACAGACTTTTCTATTATTTCCAGACCTTATTATTCTCCGAGGAGGAGCTGTATGGATGTACTTTTTTTTCATTGTCCTCAGGTGTCATTACAGTAAGGTTGTTAAATGTTCTGTTTATGTGGATGACTTCATGTTCTCATTGTTTGAGACCCTTCAAGGTTGTTCCCTGGCAGGCAGTAGACAAAAATAATCCTGCTTTTTGTTTTTAAGTCCCCCCACCCCTCCCTGGTTTTCTATAGGGAATATAACATTAGATGTTTTGTACTCTGGCATACCCAGGACTTGGTACTATTTTATTGTAGATACCTGAGCTTGGCTCCCAACCACACCAAGGTAACCCTTTCGCCTACTGATAAACATTAGACAGATCTTTGATGAGTTCCCCCTGCACATAGAATGCATGCCTCCCAATATACAGTGGGTACGGAAAGTATTCAGACCCACTTAAATTTTTAACTCTTTGTTATATTGCAGCCATTTGCTAAATTCATTTAAGTTCATTCTTCTTCCTCATGAATGTACACATAGCACCCCATACTGACAGAAAAACACAGAATTGTTGACATTGTTGCAGATTTATTAAAAAAAGAAAAACTGAAATATCACATGGTCCTAAGTATTCAGACCCTTTGCTGTGACACTCATATATTTAACTCAGGTGCTTTCCATTTCTTCTGATCATCCTTGAGATGGTTCTACACCTTCATTTGAGTCCAGCTGTGTTCTATTATACTGATTGGACTTGATTAGGAAAGCCACACACCTGTCTATATAAGACCTTCCAGATCACAATGCATGTCAGAGCAAATGAGAATCATGAGGTCAAAGGAACTGCCTGAAGAGCTCAGAGACAAAATTGTGGCAAGGCACAGATCTGGCCAAGGTTACAAAAAGATTTCTGCTGCACTTAAGCTTCCTAAGAGCACAGTGGCCTCCATAATCCTCAAATGGAAGACGTTTGGGACGACCAGAACCCTTCCTAGAGCTGGCCGTCCGGCCAAACTGAGCTATCGTGGGAGAAGAGCCTTGGTGAGAGAGGTAAAGAAGAACCCAAAGATCACTGTGGCTGAGCTCCAGAGATGCAGTCAGGAGATGGGAGAAAGTTGTAGAAAGTCAACCATCACTGCAGCCCTCCACCAGTCAGGGCTTTATGGCAGAGTGGCCCGACGGAAGCCTCTCCTCAGTGTAAGACACATGAAAGCCTGCATGGAGTTTGCTAAAAAACACCTGAAGGACTCCAAGATGGTGAGAAATAAGATTCTCTGGTCTGATGAGACCAAAATAGAACTTTTTGGCCTTAATTCTAAGCGGTATGTGTGGAGAAAACCAGGCACTGCTCATCACCTGTCCAATACAGTCCCAACAGTGAAGCATGGTGGTGGCAGCATCATGCTGTGGGGGTGTTTTTCAGCTGCAGGGACAGGACGACTGGTTGCAATCGAGGGAAAGATGAATGTGGCCAAGTACAGGGATATCCTGGACAAAAACCTTCTCCAGAGTGCTCTGGACCTCAGACTGGGCCGAAGGTTTACCTTCCAACAAGACAATGACCCTAAGCACACAGCTAAAATAACGAAGGAGTGGCTTCACAACAACTCCGTGACTGTTCTTGAATGGCCCAGCCAGAGCCCTGACTTAAACCCAATTGAGCATCTCTGGAGAGACCTAAAAATGTCTGTCCACCAACGTTTACCATCCAACCTGACAGAACTGGAGAGGATCTGCAAGGAGGAATGGCAGAGGATCCCCAAATCCAGGTGTGAAAGACTTGTTGCATCTTTCCCAAAAAGACTCCTGGCTGTATTAGATCAAAAGGGGACTTCTACTAAATACTGAGCAAAGGGTCTGAATACTTAGGACCATGTGATATTTCAGTTTTTCTTTTTTAATAAATCTGCAACAATGTCAACAATTCTGTGTTTTTCTGTCAGTATGGGGTGCTATGTGTACATTCATGAGGAAGAAGAATGAACTTAAATGATTTTAGCAAATGCCTGCGATATAACAAAGAGTGAAAAATTTAAGGGGGTCTGAATACTTTCCGTACCCACTGTATCATGACTTGTGTATATAGTTTTAACTATAGTTGTGTACTACTCAACCCGGAAGGGGCCGCTGGTGATTGGGTTTCCCACTCCTGCACAACCAGGCAACAAATATTCTCCACACTTCCTCCACTTTTCTCACAGTTTCAGCAACACAAAATATCCCACTTTCCTGTTTTACCCCTTTAGTGATTTAGCAGTCCTCTGACTTAATGGTTGCCGGTTGCTAGAGACAATGGCTGTGCTGATTGCCATGGGAAATCCTGGGAAACGAGCCCCTACATGTAGCGCTCACTCCCCCCCCCCCAATTGATTTCAGTGGGAGGAATAGTGCCCCATCATTGGTATCAGTGGAAGGAATAGTGCCCCATCATTGGTGTCAGTGGGAGGGATAGTGCCCCATTATTGGTGTCAGTGGGAAGGAATAGTGCCCCATCATTGGTGTCAGTGGCAGGAATAGTGCCACATCATTGGTGTCAGTTGGATGAATAGTGCTGCTCCATCATTGGTATCAGTGGGAGGAATAGTGCTCCATCATTGGTGTTAGTGGGAAGGAATAGTGCTCCATCATTGGTGTCAGTGGGAGGAATAGTGCCCCATCATTGGTGTCAGTGGGAGGAATAGTGCCCCATCATTGGTGTCAGTGGGTGGAATAGTGCCCCATCATTGGTATCAGTGGGAGGAATAGTGCCCCATCATTGGTGTCAGTGGGTGGAATAGTGCTCCATCATTGGTGTCAGTGGGAGGAATAGTGCCCCGTCATTGGTGTCAGTGGGAGAAATAGTGCTCCATCATTGATGTCAGTGGGAGGAATAGTGCTCCATCATTGGTGTCAGTGGGAGGAATAGTGCCCCATCATTGGTGTCAGTAGGAGGAATAGTGCCCCATCATTGGTATCAGTGGGAGGAATAGTGCCCCATCATTGGTGTCAGTGGGAGGAATAGTGCCCCATCATTGGTTTCAGTGGGAGGAAAACTGTCTCATCATTGGTGTCCATAAAATAAATAATTCCTCCTCATTGATGTTAATGAAATAAATAATACCCCATTGCTGGTAACGGTGTGAGAAATAGTGTCTCATTATTGGGATTGGCATCAGTGCGTTTAGGGACCCCTCATCCCCAGTACCCATCACCTGATGGCACTTTTCATACCTTGGCTTTGATGTGCAGTGAGAAGTTCATGCTTGTAGAGCCTTCTCTTTGCAGGGCTCTTGGAATAGCATGGACCACACTTTGCATAAACTAGGATGATTCATACAAATATAACAATGTGTGCTGCTCACAGTGTAACACATTGCTCACCAAGAAATACTACATAGCCAAAGCCGCTCATAATAATGCTTGGCTTGGTTGGTGAGCTCATGTGGCCAAAATGTAATCTAATACTTCACAGTTCTAATGTGTTTTACAGGAAGATATCTGCGTGTTTGCAGCTGTTATGCCTGCGTGTTCTAAATTCAGATTCGGAGCATATTAAAGGAGGTGTCTGAAATACAATTGGATAATTGTAACCGATAAACCGATATTTCAGGTTTTCATGGAGAAATGTATTATAACTGTACAAGGTCTCAGATGTTGAGTTTCTGGGTCTACAAAACTGCTTGCTATCTAAAGGTCTAGGGTGAATTTGGTTTTAAACTGGTGTTTTTTGTTCACTATATATACACTGTACATATATATACATATATATATATATATATATATATATATATATATATATATGTATATATATATAAAATAAAAAAAAAAAGGAAAGCCAAACTCCAGGTTAACCACTTCTGGACCGGAAGGTTTTCCCCCTTAAAGCGGAGTTCCACCCTAAAAAAAAATTTTTACCTAAAAATACCCCCGGGAAAGTCAGGGCTAGTGCATTTAAGCAACGATAGCCTCTGAACTGTCCCCGGTTTCACTTATCTGTAAGAAGAAATACTTACCTTGAGAATGTCTTCTCCAGCGCTGCCATCTCAGGTGTGGGCAGCTGAAGCCGAAGCGTCCTCTTCAGTGACATCAGAGTCCCAGAATGCCCTGCTCGTCACTTTCGGTGCAGGCACGGCATCCCTGCACAGCTTCTTTGCATGCCCAGAAGCTGTTCAGCAGGGAATGACGCGCCTGCACCGGAAGTGACGAGTTACTCTGCTGCAGGCGCATTCATTCCTGGGATCGATGACGTTCATCTCCCAGGAGTCAATGCAAGAAGGAAGTGACGTCGTCGGCCGCGGGCGCAGAGGGAGGAAGAGGAAGGGAGGTAAGTATATTTTCATTAAAAACAAGGTAAGTGAAACAAAAAAAAAATTTAATTATCCAATTCTTTTTATAAGTAAATTAAAGCAAGCGGACGGTGCAAAAACATTTTTTAGGGTGGGGCTCCGCTTTAATGACCAGGTCATTTTTTGCAATTCGGCACTGCGTTACTTTAACGGACATTTGCCCAGTCGTGCGACGCTGTACCTAAATAAAATTGATGTCCTTTTTTCCCCACAAATATAACTTTCTTTTGGTGGTATTTGATCACCTGTGCGATTTTTATTTTTTGTGCTATAAACAAAAAAATAGTGACAATTCTACAAAAAAAAAAACAATATTTTTTCACATTCTGCTATATAACATTCCAAAAAAAAAAAAATTTAAAAATCAAAAGTTTTTAACATTTTAGACCAATTTGTTTTCTGCTACATATTTTTGGTTAAAAAAAAAAAATCGCAATAAGCGTATTTTGATTGGTTTGCGCAAAAGTTATCGCGTCTACTAACTACGGAAAAGATTTACGTCATTTTTATTGTTTTTTTTACTAGTAAGGGCGGTGATCTGCGATTTTTAGTGGGACTTCGACATTGCGGCGGACAGATTGGACCCCTAACTGACATTTTTTACACTTTTGGGGGTACCAGTGACATTACTACAGTAATCAGTGCTAAAAATATGCACTGTTACTGTAATAATGACACTGGCAGGGAAGGGGTTAACACAGTGAGTGATCAAGGGGTTAAATGTGAGCCTAGGGGAGTGATTCTAACTGTATGGGGGATGGACTTTTGAAATGATCATAGAGACCTGTGTTCCTATATAGAAGGATCACAGGCGCTATGTGTTCATTCCAGAGAGAAGAAGGGTCAGCTGTGTTTACAACAGCCGACCGTCCTTCTCTCTCAGCGGGGAGCGATCGCAGGTGTCTGGTGGCAATCGGAGCTGCCTGCCCCATGTATCTGAGCCCCCGCTGCCGAGTGGGGGTGGGAGCGCGCTGCCAGGGGAGCGCCCCCTACCTGCAGGTGCACAACCGACGTAGAGCTACGTCAGTTTGCGCTGGATTGGCTGCCTGCCGCAATAAAAATGCTGCGGACGGTCCGGAAGTAGTTAAGCAAAAAAAGAAAAAACAATAGAAGTGCCTGGCATACAATAGCTGGACTCTTTGACAACAGCGGATGAGAGTGAGAACTGATTGCCAGAGCACTAGGAGTTACAGTGCCTTGAAGAAGTATTCACACCCTTTGAAATTTCCACATTTTGTCATGTTACAACCAAAAACCTAAATGGATTTTATTGGGATTTTTTATGACAGATCAACACAAAGTGGCACATAATTGTGAAGTGGAAGGAAAATGATAAATGGATTTCAACATTTTTTTTTACAAACAAATCTGTGAAAAGTGTGGCATGCATTTGTATTCCCCTTTACTCTGATACCCCTAACTAAAATCTAGTGGAACCTATTGCCTTCAGAAGTCACCTAATTAGTGAATGGAATCCATGAGTGTGTATTTATTCTCAGTATAAATACAGCTGTTCTGTGAAGCCCTCAGAGGTTTGTTAGAGAACCTTAAGCCCCGTACACACGTACCGATCGTCTGCCGACGATCGTCCGTCTTTTGTCCCCGGAATGTCGGTGTCTGTTGAAAAGTGCAAAGACTGCACAAGACTTTTGTCCGCCGACTACAGCCGATTGCAGAAGTGATGTCACGTAATGGTTAACTTTCCCTGTGTTTTTTCTTTTCTGAGCATGCCCAGTCTTGCAAATCTGAGGTATGTCGGCCGAATTCTGTACTGACTGGCGAACAATCGGCCGTTCTGGTGTCGGCATACTAAAATTGTCATGCTTGCAAGACAGACTCTTGTCTGCAGAATGTGCTCTGACATCTGTTGGAGGCACCATACTAACAAGCGTACAATCGGCAGATCCTTCGTCAGCCGACGTTTGTATGCCTACGATCGGTACGTGTGTACGGGCCTTTAGTGAACAAACAGCATCATGAAGGCCAAGGAACACACCGGACAGGTCAGGGATAAAGTTGTGGAGAAGTTTTATAGCAGAGTAAGGTTATAAAAAAATCTCCCAAGCTTTGAACATCTCACAAAGCGTCCGAAAATAGAAAGAGTATGGCACAAATGCAACCCTACCAAGACATGGCCGTCCACCTAAACTGACCGGCCGGGCAAGGAGAGCATTCATCAGAGAAGCAGCCAAGAGGCCCATGGGAACTCTGGAGGAGCTGCAGAGATCCACATCTCAGGTGGGAGAATCTGTCCACAGGACAACTATTAGTCGTGCGCTCCACAAATCTGCCCTTTATGGAAGAGTGACAAGAAGAAAATCATTGTTGAAAGAAAGCCATAAGAAGTCCCGTTTTCCGGTTGTGAGAAGCCAAGTGGGGGACACAGCAAACATGTGGAATAAGGAGCTCTGCTCAGATGAGACCAAAATTATACTTTTGGGCCTAAAATCAAAACGCTATGTGTGGGGGAAAACTAACATTGCACATCACCCTGAACACACCATCCCCACTGTGAAACATGGTGGTGGCAGCATTATGTTGTGGGTTGCTTTTCTTCAGCAGGGACAGGGAAGCTGGTCAGAGTTGATGGGGAGATGGATGGAGCCAAATACAGGGCATTTTTAGAAGAAAACCTGTTAGAGTCTGCAAAAGACTTGAGACTGGGGCGGAGGTTCACCTTCCAGCAGAACAACGACCCGAAACATCCAGCCAGAGCTACAATGGAATGGTTTACATCAAAGCATATTCATGTGTTAGAATGGTCCAGTCACAGTCCAGACCTAAATCACATTGAGAATCTGTGGCAAGACTTGAAAATTGCTGTTCACAGACGCTCTCCATCCAATCTGACAGAGCTTGAGATATTTTGCATAGAAGAATGGGCAAAAATGTCTTCTAGATGCGCAAAGCTGGTAGAGACATCCCCAAAAAGACTTGCAGCTGTAATTCTTATTATTCTTGCCTAGTTATCCAGTTGACCCAGTATAAGAGGAAATTTCTTTGAGACGATCTTTAGTCTCATTAGGATATCACCAAAAAGACACTGTATCAGCTATATTCTTTACAAAATTGAGGCATACAATACTGCTTTATCAATCCAAATTCTTGGCTTGAAGGATCCCCCTTTGGCTTGGCTCTCTCCTCCTCTATGGTGTGACGCATACCTAGCGGATGGTTCTATCCTTCCCTGTCCAAGGGCAGTTTCCATTTACAATTTCCTCCATGTATGGGCAAAGTTCAGTCATTTAAGAATGTTTACTTGTGAAACATGTTCGTCAGTCTCCTGAAGAAGCCATTACAAGATGGTGAAACATGTTGAGCAGACATAATCAAGTTCTTTCTCCTTTCTTTTATATGTTTTAAAAGAATTGATTTTTGTGTTTGTGAAATTGTTCCTGATATAATGTGTAAAATTAGTTTTTACAAAAAATGATTTTTTCTCCATTTTTTAATAATTATTAGCACCTTAAAAGTCCCAATACCTGTAACGTTCATGCGTTTTTGTTTGTGGATGGATTTACAGCTGCAGAATTATTACACTCAGTAGCCTTGTAGAGAATCTGTTGAACAACATATCCAACTCTCAGGACTTCATCACCGTGTACAGCCTGTTATATACTATATATATATTAATAGATGTTTAATGGAGGGATAGAGTATATGAGGATATAGATGAGAGACAGGCTATTGTATGGTGAGCACTAGAAGTAGTATTAGGAGAGTTGCCGGTGATGGTAAAGCAGATAGGTACTGATGTCAAGTATAGTGCAGATGGTAAGAGGACACAGATGGAGTATACTTAGACAGAGTAACCTAGTGCAAGGATAGTTGAAGGTAGTCCCAAGAGCTAACAGTCTATGCAGATGATAGTGAATAGATAGATACAAATAGTCTTGGTAATTGCAGTAGATGACAGTAGGAGATTGGTTAGCAAGAATCCCCTGCGGGGTACTTATCACTTAGATAGGTTTAGGAATAACAGTGTCCATTGGAGAGGGGTGATCCCGTAGCGAGATACGGATCACCAGCGAGGTTTCCGGCTTCAGTTCAGCAAGGGAGGTATGTCAGCAGCTCCGACTTCTCAGGCGTAGGTGCGATGAACATGTGGGTTTGAACGAGCGATGAGTGAGAGCAAACCGGCGATTGAAATAGCCGCTCATAGCGGCGCTCGGCAATGATGTCATCCGGTCTTAAAGGTATATGCGTCCGTTGTTACACAAGATGGGACGCAATTAGGAGAGGAGAAATATGGAGACAAGGGTACCAGAGGTACCGGAACATTACAATACCAAACCTTGCTCTTTCTTGACTAAAGTTTTACTATCACTTTAAGTGTATACAATGTTGCAATCATTTATTTGCAGCTACAAATGTTCTTTGTCATACGCCCCTCATTATTGCGAATCAGCTGGCAGGACTTCTGGATGATTATTTAAAAAATGGTGAAATATTCCATTATCAGTCTCCTGGATTAAACTGCTCCGTGTCCAGCGATCGCTATTAAAGTCGCACATTTTTATCTGGCCAGAACACAAAACCACAAACTATCAGGAGAATGGCCAGCCCTGTCCCGAGCGTTATTTCATAGCAATTATCTACGATAAAGCACATGTGTCCTGAGCGCTCCTCTGTTCTATCTATGAGGAGCCTTCACCCCCCCCCCCTCTCCCCCGATTACAATGGGTGCTCTGTCTGCAGCGATCGGCCTTTGTAACTTTGATACAATATTATTTCTGCATCTCCCATTACATTTGTTAGAGTCATGGAATCATCAGGGTATACAATGAGATTTTTATTTATTTTTTTGGTGAAGGAGAGTGTTGTACCGTGTGAGCCATCGGACCAAGCTGGGCAAAAAGTGTTAAAGTGATACTTAATTATCCAAAGAGATTTAAAGGTGCGGTAAAGTCTATTTTCACCGAGTCATTATTAAACTTAACCACTTCTGGACCAGAAGGATTTGCCCCCTTAATGACCAGGCCATTTTTTGCGATTCGGCACTACTTTAACGGACAATTGCGCGGTCGTGCGACACTGTACCCAAATACAATTGATGTCCCTTTTTCCCCACAAATAGAGCTTTCTTTTGGTGGTCTTTGACCACCTCTGCGATTTTTATTTTTTGCGCTATAAACAAAAATAAGGCGACAATTCTGAAAAAAAAAAACAATATTTTTCACATTCTGCTATATAATATTCCCCCCAAAAAATTAAAAATCTAAATTTTTTAACATTTTAGGCCAATTTGTTTTCTGCTACATATTTTTGGTAAAAAAAAATAGCAAAAAGCGTATTTTGATTGGTTTGCGCAAAAGTTATCATGTCTACTAACTACGGAAAAGATTTATGTAATTTCTATTTTTTTTTTGTTTTGTTTTTTTAACTAGTAATGGCGGCGATCTGCAATTTTTAGCAGGACTGCGACATTGCGGTGGACAGATCGGACCCCCTAACTGACATTTTTGACACTTTTGGGGGGACCAGTGACATTACTACAGTAATCAGTGCTAAAAATATGCACTGTTATTGTAATAATGCCATTGGCAGGGTAGGGGTTAACCCAGGAGCGTTCAAAGGGTTAAATGTGTACCTAGGGGCGTGTTTCTAACTGTATGGGGGTGGGGCTTGTGAAATGATCACAGAGACCTGTGATCCTACATAGAAGGATCACAGGGGCTCTATGATCATTCCAGAGAGAAGAATGGCCAGCTGTGTTTACAACAGCTGACCGTTCTTCTCTCTCAGTGGGGAGCGATCGCGGGTGCCAGGTGGTAACTGGAGCCACCTACCCCGTGCATCAGAGTCCCCGATGCCGAGTGGGGGCGGGAGCGCGCCACCGGCGGCGCGTGCTCACCCCCTAGTTGCAGGCGCGCCACTGACGTTTACCTATGGCGGTTCGCGCAGGAGGGCCAGCTTGCCGCAGTATTTCTGTGGTAGGCGGTCCGAAAGCGGTTAAATAAAGCGAAAAAAAAAAAATGGCGTTAAAAAAAATTTGAAAAAAAAGGGGAGAAGTTCAACTTTACGTTTAGTAATATAGCTTTTTTAAAGTCCACAAGTGTATTATGATGATCCTGGTGAGCTTTTTACGCTCAAACTGTGTCAGAGGAGCTGAGGTTCTTAAAGAGGTCAAAGCAAAGAACAGAGGACCCATCCTATACAGGGGCTCCCACGAAGGTAGCGCTACATAAGTTGTGCTCAATAATAAACATGTAAAGTCCACAAGTGTATTATGATGATCCTGGTGAGTTTCTCTACCATCCACCACCTTGAAGAGTGATCCTCTGTGTCAACACCACCACCAAATAAGTGAAAAACTCCCTTACCAGTTTACATGGACCTCTCATTACAAAGGGTCACAAACACTTGTAGCTCCATACCCAGCCAAGGACTTTTAAACTTCAAAGAGTCCTCCAAATTGACTTTGACCACTCTCCTCATCACAGTGTCATAGAAGTTCCCCAAAATATAAAAGGCTTCATAAAATTTAAAATTGTAGAGTTTTATTGCACAAATAAAAATAAAATTGCACTTAGAATGTAGATAAAGCACCTGCCGTGGACGAAGTCAACGTATGACAAAACGCGTAGGGAGGAGCGACGCACTGACATCACGTTACCCTTGAGTCCCAGAAGAACGGGTTTTTATGTGTGTGCCAATGTTCTGCCAAAAACTCCATCTTGCCGAGATCTCTAACAAAGTTATTTCCGTTGAGTGTAAATCAGGAATATTTGGAGATTTCGACCACTTGGTGTTTTTACACAACACTGGCAGCCTTTACACTCTGGTAGATGCCATAATTAGTGGACATTGTTAGTCCGCTCACTAGTCGTCGCCGCTTAGAGGCGGCCATGTTTTTGGTTACTAGCGGGCAGACTAACAATAAGCACTAATTATGGCATCTACTGGAGTGTAAAGTTTGCCGGTGTTGTGTGAAAACACCAAGTGGTCGAAATCTCCAATTATTCCTGGTGTACACTCACCGGAAATAACATAGTTGGGGATTTCGGCAAGTTGGAGTTTTCGGCCTATGAATGCAATTTTAGGCCCTTTATTTGCATCTACATTGTAAGTGCAATTTTATACTATGTGGAGCCTTTTATATTTTGGGGAACTTCTATGACAACCGTTCTGAGGAGAGTGGTGAGTCAAGTTGGAGGACCCTTTGAAGTTTAAAAGGCCCTGGCTGGGTATGGAGCCACAAGCGTTTGTGACCCTTTGTAATGAAAGGTCCATGTAATCTGGTAAGGGAGTTTTTCAGTTATCTGGTGGTGGTGTTTACACACAGGATCACTCTTCAAGGTGGTGAATGGTAGAGAAACTCACCAGGATCATCATAATACACTTGTGGAATTTACATGTTTATTATTGAGCACAATTTATGTAGCGCTACCTTCGTGGGAGCCCCTGTATAGGATGGGTCCTCTGTTCTTAGCTTTGACCTCTTTAAGAACCTCAGCCCCTCTGACACAGTTTGAGTGTAAAAAGCATGCGATATCACAGAAAATCACTGAAAGTAATACTTAGTACCCAGTAGTAGAGCTATATCAAAGAAAACAGGCACCAAACCAGGTAGTGAAGGCAAACTTAATATTGTCACCTGATGTGGTTGGTAATCAAGCGAGCACAGAAATGGGTGAGCAATGGTAATAATATACTGTAATTCAGCATACAGGGTGATTAGTAATGGGGACTAGGCATAGGATGAAGCTTGGCATCCAGAACAGCATAACGGTAGCAAGGTCACCTAAAGTGTAGCAGTGAGCAGTAATAAAGCTTGATTTACTGAACACAGGAACTATACTACCAAAGTTCATTGACAGTGACTATGTTAGGCCTAGATCCACTGGATGTGCCCTGTCCATAGAAATTGAGGAAAGGGAACAAAGGGGACTTTCAGGAGGGTTTAGCAGGAGGGGCACTCCTTTATGTTGTTCTTCTGCCGGCTATCGTTGGGGCCCTTTAACCACTTTAAGACCGGGCCTATTTTTGACACTTGGTGTTTAGAAGCTAAAATCTTTTTTTTTTTTGCTAGAAAACTACTTAGAACACCCAAACATTATATATATTTTTTTTAGCAGAGACCCTAGAGAATAAAATGGAGATTGTTGCAAAATCTTTTATCACACCGTATTTGTGCAGCGGTCACTTTTTTGAATTAAAAAAATAAGAAAACAGTAAAGTTAGCCCAATTGTTTTCCATAATGTGAAAGATAATGTTATGCCAAGTAAATAGATACCCAACATGTCGTGCTTCAAAATGGCGCACACTCGCAGAATGGCGACAAACATTGGTATTAAAAATCCCCATAGGCGACACTTTAAACATTTCTACAGGTTACCAGCTTAGAGTTACAGAGGAGGTCTAGGGCTCAAATTATTTCTCTCGCTCTAACGATCGCGTCGATACCTCACAACATGTGTGGTTTGAACACCGTTTACATATGTGGGCGGGACTTCCGTATGCGTTCGCTTGGAGCTAACGGGGACAGGGCGCTTTAATTAATTAATTTTTTTCCTATTTATTTTATTTATTATTTTTTATTTTTACACAGATTTTTTTAAGAAAAAATTTTGATCATTTTTATTATAAACATCCCTTGTAACAGAAATAGGCATGACAGGACCTCTTTATTGTGAGATCTGGGGTCAAAAATACATCAGATCTCACAACAAAAAAACGTTGAAAAAAAATCAGCCCTTTAATCTGGTTGCTAGGCAACGACGTTTGACATCGCTCCGGTCCTCAAAGACCATAGAGTCGAGTGATGTCCATCTTGCCCTCACTCGACTTCCTGTCTCAGAGGATCCGGGACCTGCCGGCAGCGGGGAAAACAGCCGGGATGCGGCGGGAGGGGGGGGGCACCTCTTCCGCCGCACCGTAAGGGTGATCCCGCGGTGAATCCACCCCTGGGACTACCCGTATCTGAAAGCCAATCGTCCGTCGTTGAAAAAAATACCTGGGTTATGGCAGCTATCTGCTGCCATAACCCCGGTATTTAGCGTCAAAGGAGCGACATAAATCGACGACGGGCGGTCGGTAAGTGGTTAAGAAGTGTTGCTGCACTTAATGACAGTTTTAAAAAATCAACATGCAGTATAGGTGTGGTAAAGATGCAGTAAAGGTGTGATATAGGTGTGGTACAGGTGCAGTAGTGGTGCAGTATACCTAATGTCCTGCCTCGAGTAATTTAGTCCCTGCTAGCAGTGTGAACAATGGACAGTGCCCTCTCACCAGTCTCTGTGGAGCGGCAGTGAACCATCCTGGAGGAGTTGGACTGCCTGTGCAACCTCTATAGGGTCCAGGTATGGCCTCATGCTACAAGTAGTGACACTGACCATAGCCAAATGCAAAACTAGTGACAAACAGTCAGAAAAGAGGAGTAAGGAAAAAAAGTGTCAGTGGCCTCTACCTGTAAAACCATTCCTGTTTTGGAGGTCGTTTCATTGTTGCCCATCTAGTGCACCTGTTGCTAATTTCATTAACAACAAAGCAGCTGAAACAGATTAACAACCCCCTCTGCTACTTAACTGACCAGATCAATGTCCCAGGAGTTTAATTGAATTGATGCTATACATTGAGCAGTGTATATCTTATAATGATTCCGCTCTATACACATCCAGATCTGTAGAATGGATCATCACTATTGTTCCCGGGGTAGTAGTCTGTAACCTGACGTTATCTCTTTGTCCTGAAACATGAATCACCATCGTATGTACAAAAGATTTCTGGGAATATTCCCTCACATCTCCCGTGTTAGGCCTCTTTCACACAGGCGGACCATTCAGATCCGACTGTCAGTTTTTCAGGCGGATCTGAACGGATGCCCCATGCATCTCTATGGGGCATCGGATGTCAGCGGAGACATGTCCGCTGACATCCTATCCGATCCGTCAAATCTGGACGGGTGGAAACCCTATTTTCCATCCGTCTGGTGGATTGGATCAGATGAGAACGGACAGGCGGTCCGTTCTTATCGGATTCCCCCATAGAGAACAGCGGGGACCTGACAGCTCTGTCTACTGACAGATCTGGCATCCGCCTGCTCAGCGGGGCTCTGAGAGGGGGGGGGGGCACCCAGAGCCCACAGTATTTTGAAACCTATTAGGGCCTCTGGCTCTAATAACGTGCTCCAAAAAAAAAAACACATTGGAATCCATGTGTCCGGCGCCCCGCATGTAGATTAGGGGGCCGGATGTATGGATGGGGGGGGCGGCGCCCCTGCGCCCCCAATGCACCAGCCGCCACTGATCAGGTTTTACTGTTGTCTGGGCCCCCATTAGAGAGATTTACCCTCTCTATTTGTTAATTACTTGTAGTCAGGGCTTTTTTTCTCAGAGAATAGATGCAGGAACTGCCCCCTTTCAGGGTTACCTCTGTCTCCGCCCCCTACTCACCTCTGAGCACTGTACCTTGGTTCAACTCCCTACCCACCTCTCAGTACTGCCCCTTTCAGAGAATACAGAACCACCAAAAAACATTTGTGGTATTAAGTAATTTGTATTAAACTTGTTAATGATAACAAGAAAAGCAGTAAAATAGATTCCCTGCAGGCGGACAGGCGGTCCGTTCTCATCCGATTCCCCCATAGGGGCAGCGGGAATCTGACACCTCCATCTCCGCACACAGAGCAGAGACGGAGCTGTCATCCGCCTGCTCAGCAGGGATCGGTAGATCGATCCCCCGCTGTGCAGAACGGCTCTGTCGACGGAACTGAGCCATGTGAAAGGGGCCAAACAGTCCACATATGTGAAAGGGTCCTTAAACTCAGTGCAGCTCTCAGCATGTTGCCTAAACAATGCTTTTACAAGCTAGCTGCTGAGTCCTGTACTTGCCTGCGAACCAGCCTGCTTTGCGCCATTGAATTCCGTGTACCAATCTCTGGTTTATGTTTCTGGCTGAGTACACTACCTGCCATGACCCTAGCTATGTTCCTGGTTATTCAAGTCTGCTACTTGCACTGACCCTTGGCTTTGTTTCTGGCTATCTGAGTCCGCTACCTGCCATGACCCTTGGCTATGTTCCCGGTTATCCAAGTCTGCTACCAGCCCTGACTCATGGCTATGTTCCTGGCTATCTGAGTCTGATATCTGCACTGACCCTTGGCTTTGTTCCTTGTTCTCCAAGTCCGCTACCTGCTCTGACCCATTGCTTCATTCCTGGCTATCTAAGTCCGCTACCTGTCCTGACCCTTGGCTTTGTTCATGGTTATCCATATCTGCTACCTGCCCGGACCCTTGGTTTTGTTTTCTGGTTATCCATATCTGCTACCTGCCCTGACCCTTGGCTTTGTTCCTGGTTATCTGAGTCCACTACATGCCCTGACCCTTGGCTTTGTTCTCGGTTATCCATATCTGTTACCTGCCCGGACCCTTGGCTTTGTTCCTGGTTATCTATATCTGCTACCTGCCCTGACCCTTGGCTTTGTTCCTGGTTATCCAAGTCTGCTACCTGCCCTGAACCTTGGCATCTTTCCTGGCTATCCAAGTCTGCTACTTGCCCTGACCCTTGGCTTCATTCCTGTTTATCAGAGTCTGCAACTTGCCCCGACCCTTGGCTTTATCCTGGATATCTGAGTTCACTACCTGCCCAGACCCTTGCCTTCATTCCTGGTTATCTGGGTCTGCTATCTGCACTGACCCTTGACTTCATTCCTGATTAGCCTTGTCTGCTACCTGCCCTGACACTTGGCTTCATTCCTGGCTACCCGAGCCTGCTACTTGCCCTGACCCTTAGCTTTTTTCCTGGCTGTCCATGCCTGCTACCTACCCTGACCCTTGGCTTTGTTCCTGGCTATTCAATAATGCTACCTGTTCTGAGCCTTGGCTTTTTTTCTGGTTATCCAAGCCTGCTACCTGCCCAGACCCTTGGCTTTATTCCTGCCTATCTGAGTTCAGCATCTGTCATGTTGTCACCGCTATCCATGTTGGAATAAAGCATTTTACTTGGAAGAAGACTTTTCGTGTGCCGGCTTTTTTCATATAATATCTGAGTTTGCTACCAGCCCTGACCCTTGGCTTACTTACAATACATATACAGAGATGTGTATTAAAAGAGACTTCAGATTCTATTTGACACACACATCCAGATCCATCAGTGAGGTTTTAATCTCTGATATCGCAACTTGCAATTTCAGCAGAAAAAAAATGTGCATCTGAACCTCTTTGAGAATGACGTATCTGAAGTTCATGAAGGACACCTCAAAAATGTGTAACTTGTTATCGGTTACAACACAGTAAAAGTGATCAGTACAGCTTGGAATAACAGTTCGGCATTCCTCGGATTCCTGGCAGTGGGAACCTCGAGGAGAAGGTGACCCCGTATTTTTCCAGTGAAGCAGAGTTTCCATTTGGATGGGATGGAGAAATTGCATAAGAGAAGGGTGACGGCAGGCCAGGGAACATGTGTGACTGAAAATATTGCCCTGGAAACAATAACAGAGCACTGCTTTGGTAAACACAATCCTGGGCAATTGTGATAATTGCTGTGTCACTGTGGGAAAAAACAATCAGCTTGACTTTAGACCCTATAATAGGCATAGAGAGATAGAACGAGGATCCCTACTTTATAAAGTTCCCAGACAGAACCAAAACCAACTCTCTATCTATATGCAACTTTCATGAGTGGCGGACAGGTGCAGTATAAAGCTTTGGGATCACAAATGGGGTAGTTGTAAAAGTTGCCCAGGCTTAAAACTGGAGCATGGGGTATGAGTGTGGAGTATAAGCATTAAGCATGGGGTATAAGCATGGAGTATTAGCATAGGGTATGAACATTAAGTATGGGGTATGAGCATGGAGTATGAACATGAGATATGAGCGTGGAGTATGAACATGGGGTATAAGCCTGGGATATGAGCATGGAGTATGAGAATTAACCATGATGTATGAGCATGGAGTATGAGCATGAAGCATGAGGTATGAGCATGGAGTAGGAACATAGGGTATGGGGTATGAGCATGGAGTATGAGCATAGGGTATGAGTATGCAGCATAGGCATGGGGTATGAGCATGGAGTATAGAGTGCTAGAGCCATGATATCAACTCTGTATGATCCCTGCACCCCAGTCACCAGAGAAGGATGAGTAACTAAATGATAGGCATGGGTATATGCATAGGGTATGAGCATGGAGTATAAACATGGGGTATAAGCATGGAGTATAGGTATAAGGTATGAGTGTGGATGATGAGAGTGGAGGATGAGCATGGGGTATAGCCTTTGGGTAAAGGCATAGGATATGAAGTATCGGGTATGAGCATAGGGTATGAAGCATAGGGTATGAAGCATGGGGTATGAGCATCGAGTATGAACATTGGGTATAGGCATGGGGATGGAGTATGTGCACAGGGTATGAGCATGGGGCATGGAGTTTTAGAGCCAGTATATGAACTCTGTATGATCCCTGCACAGGGCTCACAAGATAAGGATGATCACTTCTATTATAGGCATGGGATATGAGCATGGAGGATGAGAATGGGGTATAGGCATAGGGTAGGAGAATGGAGTATGAACATGGGGTATAGACATGCAGATGAGCATGGAGGATGAATATGGGGTATGGGCTTGGTGGATGAGCATGGGGTATGCGCATGGGGTATGAGAATAGGGAATGAGCATAGGGTAGGAGCATGGAGTATGCAGTTCTAGAGCCGGGATGTCAACTCTGTATGGGTCCTGCATAGGGCTCACCAGATAGGGATGAGTAACTTTATGATTAAGGATTGTTTAGCCTGAAAGACATTAGAGGTCTCTTTCTTCATGTTGTACCAGATGTACGGATTGCTGTTAATAATGAAGTTCAACCTTTAGCTGGAGTTGGGTCATCTATCATATTATGCTTATACTGTACACGGATGAGTGATTTTGGCAAATCTGATCTTATTGTTCCAAATTTCCAAAATTCTATGGTGTCAAAACCCTGTCATCCAACATGGCCCTCCACAAGATTCAAGATACTTTGCTCCAGACCTTCTCTCTACCTTTCTGATCACACTCCCCACCATGATATCACATCTTCCAACATGACCACACATAAGGTCAAACATACTCTGCTCCTGATCTGCTCTCTGTTTGCCGATTACACATCACTACTTTCTCTCTACCTTTATGACTTCACCTACCACTGAGATAGAGCACTCTCCAGCATGATATTCCAGACAGTAGAAAACACACATTCCTACTATTTTATTTGAAAGGGTAATTCCACTAGGGATGGGCTGAACGACCCCCTGTTCGGTTCGCACCAGAACTTTCGAACATCGTGAAAGTTCGGAACCAAATAACAAACCCAATTAAAGTCTATGGGACCCGAACTGGAAAAATCAAAAGTCCCCATTTTGAAGTCTTATATGCAAGTAATTGGGCATACAATGGTTGTGGGGGTCCAGGTGTTGCCCTGGGGGACATGTATAAATGAAAAAAAGTTTGTAAAAAACTTAATTTTTAAATGAGCAGTGATTTACTGATGCTTAAAGTGAAAGCATCAGAATGAAAAATTACAAAAAAAAAAAAAAAAATGAAAAATTCCTTTCAATATAGTGCCGGGGGGGGGGGTCCCCTTAGTCTACCTGTAAAGTGACACATCTGTACTAAGTTTAGAAGCTGCTGCAGAAATAATTGCATTTATAAAACCCAAAAAAATGAAATTTTCCCTGCAAGCTTTCCTTATTTTGTGAACAATGGCTTGGGGAGCCAGTCTGTATGATGAGGCCACAATGTAGTGCACAGGGAACAAGATTAGAGATTTTTTGGATACATTCTGGTGTCTCTTTTGCAGACTTTGGATAGAAGTAACAGGTGTGGAAAAATTGGTCTTTGGGTGTCTGTGGTGCCTTTACACTGTAACCCTATAGAGGTACTCTTGATGAAAGCAAGAATTGGTCTTGCTGTCAAAAATTGAAATGATATCTACATGTCAAACAGGTGCGGAAAAATTGGTCTTTGGGTGTCGGAGGTGCCTTCACACCGTAACCCTACAGGGGTACTCTTGATGAAAGCAAGAATCGACCTTGCTGTCAAAAATTGAAATGATATTCACCTGTCAAACAGGTGCAGAAAAAATGGTCTTTGGGTGTCTGTAGTACCGTCACACCGTAACCCTATAGAGGTACTCTTGATGAAAGCAAGCATCGGCCCTGCTGTCAAAAACTGAAATAATATACACCTGTCAAATAGGTGCAGAAAAAATGGTCTTTGGGTGCTAATTGTGCCCATGAAACCTACACTAAAAAAAATTGTTCCAGATTAAATCAACACCCACAGAACTAGGTAGCCTAGAAGTCTTGCAGAGATTCCACATCCCAAAAACACTTAATCAGCGACATCGGCATCAGGGTCTTTTTTTAGCTTCTGGTAATCCAGGATAAATAAATGTCAGACGGTCCACAGAGTCTGCGGACAGACGCGTTCTATTATCAGTAACAAAACCTCCAGCAGCACTGAATGCCCGTTCGGAAAGCACGCTGGATGCAGGGCAGCCAGCAACTGAATTGCATTCTGGGCAAGTTCTGGCCAGTGGTCTTTTCTCATTACCCAGTAACCCAGTGGATCGTCAACTGGAAAGCTCTCCATCTCTGTTTTTGCCCCTGGATAATCCTCCACCATATGATGCAGACACTGCCGATGTGATGTGTGAGAGCCCTGAACAGCGAGGACTAAAAAAATAGTGAAATTCATCACTTAGGCGGCCCTCTTCTCCACTTCTCCTCTCTTGACCAACAGAAGCCTCAAAAATACATTTTCCATGACACTGTACCCTACTAGAGTCGGGAAAAGCATTCGATAAACTCCTCTTTAAAGTGTCCACAAAAGATTTCATTTACTGCACCCTCTGTGAGGACAGGATGAGTTCTGAGAATATACCCTTGTAACGGTGGTCAAGGAGGTTTGCCAACCAATAGTGGTCCTTCTCCTTAATGCCATGTATTCTTGGGTCCTTTTGCAGGCTTTGAAGCATGAGGAAGCCCATGCACCACAAATTTGAGGAGGCATGAGAAGCAGACTCCTTGGGGTCACTGAGGATTACAGTATTAGGAACTGCCTCCTCCCAGCCACATGCTACTCCCAAGGGTTCTGGGGATGTCTGTGTAAAGAAGACCTTAAGAGGAAAGGAAGTCCTCCTGTTCCTCTGTTCCTCCTGCTGCTCTGTCTCGAGTGCCCTGTCCATAATGCCACGCAGAGTCTGCTGCAGCAGGAACACAACAGGGATTGTGTCACTGATGCATGGATTGTAATGGCTCACCGTCCTTGTGGCCTCCTCAAATGGTGACAGTACAGTGCATGCATCCTTTATCAGCAGCCATTGGCGTGGGGAAATAAAGCTGAGCCGAACTGAGGCTGTCGTTGTGCCATACTCACACAGGTACTCGTTGATGACCCTCTGCTGCAAATGCAGCCGCTGCAGCATTGCCAAAGTTCCACCTGGTGGGCATGTCACAAATCAGGCGGTTTACGGGCAGGTGCAATTCTCCCTGAATTTCAGACTCTTCTGGCTGGCTTTAGCAGATCTTCCAACCCTGGGTACCTATTTAGGAAAAGCCGCACTACCAAATTGAGGACATGTGCCAGGTATGGCTCATGTGTCAACTTTCCCTGTCTAAGGGTGGACAGGAGGTTTATGCCATTATCGCACACCACCATTCCTGGCTCCAGCTGACGTGGTGTGAACCACCTCTGGGCCTGCCTCTGCAGAGCTGCAAGAATCTCTGCTCCGGTGTGGTTCCTCTTCCCTAGACACACCAACTGAAGCACTGCATGGCACCTTTTAGCCTGACCAATCGAATAGCCCCTTGAACGCTTAGGGGGCACTTGAGGTTGAGCCGACAAATCTCACATAATCACCACTAGCTGTATATAGACGCGGTGGCACAACAAGCTGCAGCACTAAGTCCTGTCCTGCATCCTTCCAAATTGCAAGCAGAGTTACCCAGTGTGCTGTGAAATAAATATAGTGTCCCTGACCATGCTTGCTGGACCACGTGTCAGCAGTAACGTGGACTTTGCGGCTGAATGCCGTGCCCAACGATGCCTCAACATTGCCTTCCACATGATGGTACAGAGCTAGAATGGCCTTACATGAAAAGAAATAGCGAATGGGAACCTGCCATTGTGGTAAAGCACATTCTGCAAATTCACGGAAGGGGGCAGAATCCACCAGATGGAAAGGCGGAAGTTGTAAACCAGCAGCTTTGACAAGCTTGCATTTAGATGCTGAGCTTGTGGGTGAAAGTAACTGTATTTCTTTTTTTCGCTGCAGCAGATGGGGCAGATAAATTTGCTGGCTATAGTCTACAGCTGGTGGGGTGCTACTGGCAGATGTGCTGCAAGGACCTGGGACATCCTGCGCTCTACCATCATTCCTGTCAGTGGAGACTGCCGAGAGGTCACGAGGTATAGCCGAGGTAGACTGAGGTGAGTAAGGAGGAGGAACAGAATTGTGTCTCTTTTGTGTGGCTTCCAGGTACTCTTGCCAATGGGCTGAGTTGTGGGAGGTTAAATGCCTTGTCAAGCATGTGGTACCCAAAAGGCTGGTGTTTTTGCCACGCTAGATGTGCGTGAGACAAAGTTTTCAAATTGCAACAGTGCGATCGGCTGCACATGTGCTAAAAAAGGCTCAGACAGCTGAGCTGTGGGAAGGGTGGCGGGAGATAACAGCTACACAATGTGATGGAATAGGGTGGCTGCTCTCTTCTCTTCCATTATGGCTACCTTGGGGTTGTGCCTCACCCTCACTTTCCTCCTCTGCTCTATTCAGCACTCAAGTCGTGTCAGTGACCTTATCATCATCATCTCCTCCATCCTCATTACCACTGGAGACAACTTGGCAATATTCTGTGGCTGGAGGAACGTGGTGTACCAGTGTTCTCCCCGCTCTGAAGGCTCATGTTCCTACCTTCCTCAACCTCAGGACCAACATCTGAATCAAGTAATGGTTGTGCCTCATCAAGGAGCAAGTGGCTGATGCTGTGTTCAAATAACTCAGCTGACTCCTCCATGCCTGATGCTGGGGCTATGGCAGCAATAGCCTTGGACAAGGAAGCAGATTTATCCACTCTGGTGGCTGTAGTGAACTGTGCACTAGTCTTTGCTTGGGTGATGGAGGATGAGTATGGTTTAGTAAGCCAGTTCACCACCTCCTCTGCATGCTGTGGCTGGATAGCATGGGCAACATCACTAAACAGAGAAATGATGCCCTGCCTGAGGACTGACCACGTCCACCTTTGACTGCGGACACATACATGCTGGCCCCCTCACAGTGCCATGGGAATGTCTGCCTCTCCTTGTTTGCCTCCCAGACATGATCGGGGCTGCTTATTATCAAAATGTAAAACAGATGTGGAAATATGTGGATGCACTTTAATCAGTGGAAAGCGGTGTTTGGTGCACTTTACTCACGACACAGACACAGACACACTCCACTGACACACTACAATATACTACAGTAAAACTACACTAACGCACAGAAATATACTGCGTCAAACATGCTGTAACGCACAGAAATATACTGCGTTAAACGTGCACTAATGCATTGAAATATACTGTGTTAAACATGCACTAAGGCCAAAAATATTCTGCGTTAAACGTGCACTACTGCACTGAAATATACTGCGTTAAATGGCACGTAACACACCAAAAAATACTGCGTTAAACATGCACTAAAGGACAGAAATACACTTCGTTAAACGTGCACTAATGCACAGAAATATACTGCATTAAACGTGCAGTAATGCACTGAAATATACTGTGTTAAATGTGCACTAATGTACAGGAACATACTGTGTTAAACGTAACGCACTGAAATATACTGCGTTAAACGTCACATAACGCACAGAAATATACTGCATTAAATGTACAGTAATGCACAGAAATATACTGCATTAAACGGCACATAACGCACTGAAATATACTGCGTTAAACGGCATGTAATGCACAGAAATAAACTGCATTAAACGTGCAGTAATGCACAGAAATATACTGCATTAAATGGAACATAACGCACTTAAATATACTGCGTTAAACGTGCACTAATGCACGGAAATATTCTGTGTTAAACGTGCAGTAGCGTACAGAAATGTACTGTGTTAAATGTTCAGTGACGCACTAAAATATACTGTGTTAAATGTGCAGTAAGGCACTGAAATATACTGTGTTAAACGTGCAATAACGCACTGAAATATACTGTATTAAACGTGCACTAACGCACTAAAACATTCTGTGTTAAATGTGCAGTAACGCACTGAAATATACTGCATTGAACGTGCACTAACGCACAGGAATATTCTGCGTTAAACGTGCACTAATGCACAGAAATATACTGCGTTAAAGATGCAGTAACGCACTGAAATATACTGCGTTAAACGTGCACGTAACCCACAGAAATTTACTGTGGTAAATGTGCACTAACGCACTGAAATATACTGCAGGAAACCTGCTCTGACAAAATAAACTGACACTAAAGTAAAAATGAATGGTCACTGCACTCACACTGACTGAACTGTCACTAGAATTACACTAAACTGATATTCTACACTGACAATAGAATCAGAATAGCACACTATAACACACAAACTCTCTAGTAGCACTGAACAAAGTCCTGTTCTATCTCTCTCCATGCCGATATCACACTACAAATGGCCCTGATTGAAAGAATACTTTTATAGTGTGGGGCAGGATTAAAAGCAATGAGCCATGATTGGATAGAGTCATCATTACTTTCTCGTGGCTCTGACAGCGCTCTGTGCCCTGATTGGGCAAAGCTTTCATTGCTTCAGTCAATCAAGCCTTCCAGACCAGTGCACTGTGCAACGGCACAGTGCATTGTGGTTATTTTTGTGGCCCGGACAAATGCTCAAACGCACCGATAACTCAGGTGTTCATCGAATGGGCGAACAGCCAATGTTTGGCCCGAACTCATGCTGGGGCCGAACCATTCGCCTATCCCTAAAAGCCATTAATCATGGGCATCTGGAAAATAGGTGTGATGGGCGGTCCCCACATATTTAGAGGCAGGGTCTAGATGGGATCAACCTGTAATGCCATGGGCAGGACAAACTGGTAAAGGGGGCATGATGGGTGGTCCCCACATATTTAGAGTATGGGGTCTGGGCGGGATGATTTTGGAGCACTCACCAGGAAAGTAGGCAAGACTAAAAATTCTACCCCTTTAAGCACTTTACCACCGGAGGATTTTGCTGTCTTACGTCTGGGCCACTTTTTGCAATTCGGCACTGTGTGAAATTTAACTGACAATTGCGCGGTCATGCAATGCCGTACCCAAACGAAATTTACGTCCTTTTTTTCCCACAAACAGAGCTTTCTTTTGGTGGTATTTGATCACCTGTGCAATTTTTACTTTTTGCGCTATAAACAAAAAAAGAGCGACAATTTTGAAAAAATAACATTTTTCACATTTTTTTTATATGAAATTCCCCCCAGAAAAAAATTAAAAATCTAAATTTTTTATCATTTTAGGCCAATTTGTTTTCTGCTACATATTTTTGGTAAAAAAAATCGCAATAAACGTATTTTGATTGGTTTGCGCAAAAGTTATTGCGTTTACTAACTAAGGGAAAGATTTCTGTCGTTTTTGGTGTTTTTTTTTTTTAACGAGTAATGGCGGCGATCTGCGACATTTTTTGCGGGACTGCGACATTGCGGCGGACAGATCGGACCCTTGACTGACATTTTTGACACTTTTGGGGGTACCAGTGACATTACTACAGTAATCAGTGCTATAAATATGCACTGTTACTGTAAAAATGACACTGGCGGGGAAGGGGTTAATTTTTTATTGGTGATCAAGGGGTTAATGTATGCCTGGTGCTTACTAACGTGTGTGGGGGGAGGGGACTGAGTGACACAGGGACAGATCGCAGGTTCAGCTACGCTGAACCCTGCAATCTGACCCTGCCTGTCACTTAGGAGATCCGCCCGCTTTGTTTACACAAGCGGGCGGATCTCCACACTCGATTCCCCGACGATCGGGGAAGAGCGGCGGTGATCACCACCGCTCCTCCCCTGGCCCGACTCCCGCTGTGACTGAATACAGCGGGAGCGAGCCTCCGGTGGCGCGCGCGCCGCCGAGAGAGGGGAATGTCTGGCGACGAGAGGGGAATGTCTGGCGACGTAGGGGAGAAGAGTCTCCAGTTGGGGCATGTCTTCATCCCGCACTCAGTAGGTCAGCAGTGGGGACTTTTTACTTCTCTTCACCAGGAATCCTTTAGGCATGTCTGTGGCAGAAACGGTGCAGTCTTATAACGGGGCAACAGAGCGGCCTGGGGGGGCAATTGCCCCCCCTGCCCCCTGGCCCAGTCCTCCCCTGGTGGGGGGGATCTTGACATTTCATGTAAGGGTGTAAGGGGGCGTGGGGTGCTCTGAACATCTAATCTTACAGATATAACCGGCCCTTTGAGGGCAACCATAATGCTGATGCGTCCCGCGCTGAAATTGAGTTTGACACCCCTGATTTAAACTGAAAGCACACTCAGCTCTCTTTTTATGTTATTTCTACTTTTATTATAATGACAGCTCGCACCCCACCCCCCGCCAGATGCACACAAAAAAAAAAAAAAAGCGAGTTGAATTATTTTGATCTAAACCTGACGAGGCGATGAAATGTTCCGACTGCAGACAGGACCCCAGGAGAGGAATAGAAAGGTTAGCGGGATGGTGAGCCGCTTCCCAGGGACACATGCGAGCCGTCGTTGCGGCTGATCTTGGCAGCGGTGACTTAATCCATCACACAAATGGCTCTTCTCTGTCAGCAGCTGCGCAGAGCGGCGGATGCTGAAGGTTGACCGTACGCTGGCTATTTCTGCTGAGATACGGCAAGCGACGGCGTGCAACGCGGGTTATGACACGCTGCGAGTGAAAATAGTCTGCATCCTGCAGTAAATGGCACCTCAATGACCAAGACAAACAATAAACAGTTATGATGGATTAGTTGCTGATTTTTACCTTTTTTTTTGTTTTTCTGCCGCTTCAGCTATTTTATATTCTCCCGAGTCAGTATTGGTCAGCACCTCGGCGTGGGACTCGGAGGATTTACCACCAAGCAAGCATCTATATAGACTTCTGGTTTAAAGCTGAAGAATATTCTGCCTTCCCTGGCCCCCCCTCCCCTTATCAACATTTTTATATAAAACTTTTCTGTTTCCATTGCAAACTTTATTTTAAACCCTATGACATCATCACTGGGTCTCTATGCTTTTCTATGCAACATGGGCAGATCATGGCTGATGGGAGGGGCCATCAGCAGGGGTGTATCTATCATGAGGCATTTTTTGGTGGGCTCCGCCCTCAGGCATAAGGGTTACTATGAGCAGTGGTGTTGCTATGGGGGTGCAGGGGGTGTGAATCACACCCCAGTGGGGTTGCTGTGGACAGACTGTTCTGTGACGGGGAAGCAAAGTGGGAGCAGGAGGTGGCGGTGGCTGCAGCCTCTAAACCTGAAAGTAACTTGCTTGGCAGAGGGAAGATGAGAGTCCAGTGTAGTTTTTTTGGGGGGATGGGAGAACCTCCTGGTATAGAATGGGGGGGATAGGGAAGCCCCCCTCTCTCTTACCCCCTGGCTCTCTCTCTCTCTCTCTCTCTCTCACCCGTCTCTCTTCCCATCTCTCTCCCACCCCTTCTCTCTCTCACCCCCCTCTCTCCCCCCTCTCTCTCTTTCTCACCCCCCCCCCACTCTCTCTCTTTCTTACCCCCCACTCTCTCACTCCTTCTTTCTCTCACCCTCTCTCTCTCTCAACCCCCCTCTCTCTCACCCCCTCTCCCTCCCTCCTCCCTCTCCCCTCTCGCTCTCTTTCTCACTCCCTCGCTCTCTCTCTCTCACCCCTCTTGCTCACCTCTCCCACCCCTCTCTCTTTCTCTCGCTCCCTCTCTCTCTCTCTCTCTCTCTCACCCCTCTCTCTCTCTCTTTCTCTCTGTCACCCCCTTTCTCTCACCCTCGTCTCCCTCTCTCTCTCTTCCCCCCTTTCTTTTACCCTCTCTCTCACTCCTCTCTCACTCTCTCTCACCCCCTCTCTCTCTTTCCCCCCTCTCTGTCTTCTCCCTCTCTCTCACACCCTCCTCTCCCTCTCTCTCTCTTTCTCCCCTCTCTCTCACCCCTCCTCTCTCTCTCTCTCTTCCCCCCTCTCTCTCACCCCTCCTCTCTCTCTCCCCCATTCTAAGCCAGTGGAGCTCTAATAGGAAGAGGTGCAGCCTAAAGAGGAAGGGGTGGAGTTTACAGATGAAGGGGTAGAGAGACAGGAAGGGTCAGACAAATTTAGATGGTGTCCGATTTTAGTCTTGCCTAGGGCAGCACAAAAAACAAAATACACCACTGGCTGGTGTATCTCTCTGTCACCCCTCCTCTCCCTCTTCCCCCCCTCTCTGTCCCCTCTCTCTCTCTCACTCCCCCTCTCACCCCCTTCTCTCTCCCACTCCCCCTCTCACCCCCCCTCTCTCTCTCCCCTCTCTCACTCCCCCTCTCACCCCCCCTCTCTCACTCCCCTCTCTCACCCCCCCTCTCTCTCTCTTCCCTCCCTCTCTCTCTCACTCCCCCTCTCTCTTTTTCATCCACCCCTCTTGCTCACCCCCTCTCTCTCCCACCCTCCTCTCTTTCTCCCTCACCCCTCTCTCTCTTGCTTTCTCTCGCTATCACCCCCTCTCTCTCACCCTCTCTCACCACCCTCTCTCTCTCAACCCCCTCTCACTCTTACCCCCCTCTCTCTCTCTCTTACCCCCTCTCTCTCTTTCCCCCTCTCTCTCACCCTCCTCTCCCTCTCTCTCACCCCCTCTCTCTCTTTCCCCCCTCTCTCTCACCTCCCCTCTCTCTCACCCCTCCTCTCTCTCTCTCTCTTTCCACCCTCTCTCTTACCCCTCCTCTCTCTTTCCCCCTCTCTCTCACCTCCCCTCTCTCTCACCCCTCCTCTCCCTCTCTCTCTTCCCACCCTCTCTCTTACCCCTCCTCTCTCTCTCCCCCCACTCTAAGCCGGTGGAGCTCTAATAGGAAGAGGTGCAGCCTAAAGAGGAAGGGGTGGAGTTTTCAGATGAAGGGGTAGATCTTAAACAGGAAGGGGTGGGACAAATTTAGATGGTGCCCGATTTTAGTCTTACCTAGGGCCACGCAAAAACCAAAATACACCACTGGCTGAAAAGGGGCTGTACATGGCTTCCTAAAAATATATATTGTAAAGTGTTGCACAAACTGTTCGCACTATATAAATCCTGTAACTGTACAAGACTGAAGGGAAGGCCGGAGGAAGGATTTAAAGATTTTATATTTTTATTAGTTTTGGATAGAGTGGTGGAGGACTAAAGCCCCTGTCAGGTTTTTATTTCTGTCTGTGTCCCCCGTCTCTGAAGATCTGCCCTCTCCAATTGTCCTGCTAACCCGGGAAGGGGAAATCCACCATGTTATAGGGATCACCAAGACAGGACTAAAGGGAAATCATCCAATCCGTCTATCACCAGTCTCTGCCCCATAGCGGGATTTCCTTTCCTTCTGATCTCTTTTTATCTTCACAGCGGGAATAATAGCAGATACTTTCCACAGAGATAATGTTTCTGGAAAGCACCTGAAGAGAGAACTGGATACAATGTTGCAAGAAATGATATTTTATACAATAGTGATGAAAGATTATGTTCGGGAATAAAGGATTTCACCTAAAATATAACTTTTTTCTTAGTTTTGCATAGAGTGGAGAGGTATTAGAACCCTGTAGACACTAAGGAATAGGGATAAATGGGATCATAAAGGTGCCAATACACAAAAAAGAGAATTCAATATAACATTAAAAATTTCTATAACCACTACAGCTCCGGAAGGTTTTTCCCCCTTAACCACTTAAGCCTCGGAAGATTTTACCCCCTTCCTGACCAGGGGGTATTTTGCGATTTGGCACTGCGTGACTTTAACGGACAATTGCACGGTCGTGCGACGCTGCACCTAAACGAATTTGACGTCCTTTTTTTCCCCACAAATAGAGCTTTCTTTTGGTGGTATTTGATTTTATTTTTTATTTTATTTTATTTTTTTATTTGATTTTTTGACTCTATGCTATTTAGAGATACTCTGTATGAACCCCATTATTAGTCCACCTACTAGTCCCTAGGTATGTCCTAACACCATCCTTTCCATTGCTCCACACCCTTTTTTTCTCTCTCTTTTTTCCCTCTCTCTATGCTCTTCTTTGTTCTTTTATTCACATGTGCCATGTTTCATGCCTGTTTCTGCCCCTTCCTTTGCGTCCCCACAGCTCCCGGTGAGAATGTTTGGTCGACCATTGCCAGCACCATGTACCCATATGACTTGCCACGGTTTGAGCTGCCCTGTAAGTAGATCTGGGTGGAATCTTTCTATTTTTGATTTTATTTCTGGTACATCCTTTTATTATTTTTTCTGTTTTACTTCTTTTTGCATTCTTTGCGATATATTTTTTTATACATATATTTTTTGCAGATTTGCATCATACGCTCCTGATGAAGTGGAATACCAGTCCATAGAAACGCGTCGAGCCTATCTTGATGCAGACCATTACTTATATTATGGGTTACTCTTACATACTTATGCTGTACAATTCTGACCAATGTATTGTGCAATTTCGATGTATGTCTGTACTCCAGCTCAGAATCATTGCTCTTTTACTGTATTTACAGTTGTTATACTTATATGCATCTATATAATAAATATGTTACTACCATTTTTACTACCATGGCTTTTGTCACACGTCTCATTCAAAGTCTCAACCCTCCCTTTTTTATACGTATTTGATCACCTGTGCGATTTTTTTGATCATGCGCTATAATCAAAAAAAGAGCGACAATTTTGCAAAAATAACAATATTTTTCACATTTTTTTATATCAAATTCCCCCCCAAAAAAATGTAAAAATCAAATTTTTTTTACATTTTTGGGCAATTTGTTTTCTGCTACATATGTTTGGTAAAAAAAATCACAATACGCGTATTTTGATTGGTTTGCACAAAAGTTATTGCGTTTACTAACTAAGGGAAAGATTTTTGTCATTTTTGTTGTTTTTTTTTTTTTAACGAGTAATGGCGGCGATCTGCGTTTTTTTTTTTGCGGGACTGTGACATTGCGGCGGACAGATCGGACCCTTGACTGACATTTTTGACACTTTTGGGGGTACCAGTGACATTACTACAGTAATCAGTGCTATATATATGCACTGTTACTGTAAAAATGACACTGGTAGGGAAGGGGTTAACTTTATTGGAGATGGAGGGGTTAAGTGTGTCCCTAGGGGCGTGTTTCTAACTGTGCAGGGATGTGGCTGTGTGTGTAACAGCACAGATCAACTGTCCTACATAGCAGGACCGTTAGATCAGTGCTTTTACACAGGGGAGAATGACAGGCGGCTTGTTTACATCAGCCGCCTGCCTTTCTCCCTTCACATCGGACGATCGCGAGTGACCGGCGGACATCGGGTCCGCCGGTCACACGCACGGAGGTGTCCGTGAACGAGCGGAGGCGGGAGCGCGCCTCCGGTGGTGCGCGCCCGCCCGCTATTTGCTCCCAGGCTAGTGACATACCGATACATCACTTTGCCTGGCCGGGGCTGACCGCCGCAGTATATGTACTTGCGGCGGTCGGCAACCGGTTAATGACCAGGCCATTTTTTGCAATTCGGCACTGTGTTACTTTAACGAGAAATTGCGCAGTCATTGCAACGCTGTACCCAAATACAATTGATGTCCTTTTTTCCCCACAAATAGAGCTTTCTTTTGGTGGTATTTGATAACCTCTGCGGTTTTTAGATTTTGTGCTATAAACACAAAAAGAGCGACAATGTTGAAAAAAAAACGCCATATTTTTTACTTTCTGCTACAAAACATTTCCAATAAAAAAAATGGTAAAAATCTAATTTTTTTATCAGTTTAGGCCAATTTGTATTCCGCTACATATTTTTGGTAAAAAAAATCCCCAAAAAAGTGTTTTAATTGGTTTGCGCAAAAGTTATAGCGTTTACAAACTACGGGATAGATTTTTGAAATTTTTATTAATTTTTTTATTTTTATTAGTAATGGCGGCAATCAGCGTTTTTTAGCAGGACTGCGACATTGCGGTGAACAGATCGGGCCCCTAACTGACATTTATGACACTTTTTGGGTACCAGTGACAATAATACAGTAATCAGTGCTAAAAATATGCACTGTTACTGTAATAATGACACTGGCAGGGAAGGGGTTAAAGGGGTTGTAAACCCACTTTAAAGACTTTTACCTATAGGTGCTATAAATATCTCCTAAACTTGCACCGTTCAGGAGATATTTACAGTGCATGCAGCCGATGACGTCATCGGCGCATGCGCTCTGAAGGAACGGCCACCCGTGCCGTTCCTTCAGAGCCCAGTGCCGTGAACAGCGGCTCCCACGCGCATGCGCGGGAGTGATGTTATCGCGCCTCCAACCAATCAGATGGCCGGAGGACGCGATCCAGGAAGCAGGACGGCCGAACATGTCGGCCGTCCTGTCGGCACTGCGGGGGCTTCGTTTTTAGGTAAGTACTTGATAATGAGCCAGTATGCGATGCATACTAGCTCATTATGCCTTTCTCTTTACAGGGTTTTTTTTTTCACATTTTTTTTCAGCGGGTTTACTTCCTCTTTAACGCTGGGGGTGATCAAAAGGGTTAATGTGTGCCTAAATATGCTTGCTGACTGTGTGGGGGAAGGGTTCTGTGACAGGCACACAGAGATCGGGGTTGAAGATTAGCTGAAACTCCTGATCTCTCCCTGCCTGTGTGACAGAAGACCCGCCTGCTTTGTTTACATAAGAAGGCGGGTCTTCTGTCAGTTTATCTGACGATTGCGTGAGGCCGGCAGCAATCGCCGCCGCTCCTCCTGCGGCCCATCACCCACCGCCGTGGCGCGCCGCCGAGACCTTGTGCACTAAATCATGTAGTACTACGTGATTTTGCACGCGCGCCGCCGAGACCTCATGCACGAAATCACGTAGTACTACGTGATTTTGCACGCGCGCCGCCGAGACCTCATGCACGAAATCACGTAGTACTACGTGATTTTGCGCAGCCGAGCCGCCCTGCCGCAGTAATACTACGGTGGGCGGACGGCAAGATGTTAATTTGTACAAAATGTAAAAACATGTATAAAAAGAATTGTTTTACATGTGCTATCCAGTTAATCCATTTCACTCTACATGTTTCGCTATGGTTTAGCTTCTTCAGGAGTTTAATTATGGACTGCACATGAGAACAACTGATAAGTTCTTCAGGAGGGAGTATAGGTCCTACAAACATATACCCAAATAGGTAGTGTGCAATGGGTTAACCAGTAGGGATAATTGAGACACTAGTAGATTGGCTCCAGGTGTTTTGGGGAAGATATCAGCATACCATAGGGAGGGATAAGCCAAGGATGGTAACACCCATAAATAGGGAGCAAAACTGCATTTTGGACTGAGATGGAAAGGTTGTTTTAAAAATGTTCAACAATCCCAATAATATGTATTGAAGAGTAGTGATGTCGCGAACCTAAAATTCGCCGTTCGCGAACGGCGAACGCGAACATCGGCAAATGTTCGCGAACCGGCGAACCGGGCGAACCGCCATAGACTTCAATAGGCAGGCGAATTTTAAAACACACAGGGACTCTTTCTGGCCACAATAGTGATGGAAAAGTTGTTTCAAGGGGACTAACACCTGGACTGTGGCATGCCGGAGAGGGATCACGCAAAAAAAAGTTCTTAAAAATTATAATTTTTTGATAGAGAGCCAATTATTGGAAAAATTAAAAAAAAATAAAAATAAAAAACTTCTTTGGATTTAGCATCTGGGGGGGGTCTAAAAAGTGTACCTGTGAAGTTTCAGCTCTGTAGCATGTCCAGAACCCCTAAAAAACAGCATTTTTCTTATATTTTCAGGAATATGGCTTCTCTGCGGCTGGCTTTTTCTCTTGCAGGCATTTATCGGGCATTTTTTTAGGCAGGCATGTCATTTTTTGTATTTAGTGTCTGGGGGGTCTAAAAAGTGTACCTGTCAATTTTCAGCTCTGTAGCATGTCCAGAACACCTAAAAAACAGCATTTTTCTTATATTTTCAGGAATATGGCTTCTCTGCGGCTGGCTTTTTCTCTTGCAGGCATTTAGCGGGCATTTTTTTAGGCAGGCATGTCATTTTTTGTATTTAGTGTCTGGGGGGTCTAAAAAGTGTACCTGTCAAGTTTCAGCTCTGTAGCATGTCCAGAACCCCTAAAAAACAGCATTTTTCTTATATTTTCAGTAATACGGCTTCTCTGCGGCTGTCTTTTTCTCTTGCAGGCATTTATCGGGCATTTTTTTAGGCAGGCATGTTATTTTTTGTATTTAGTGTCTGGGGGGTCTAAAAAGTGTACCTGTCAATTTTCAGCTCTGTAGCATGTCCAGAACCCCTAAAAAACAGCATTTTTCTTATATTTTCAGGAATATGGCTTCTCTGCGGCTGGCTTTTTCTCTTGCAGGCATTTATCGGGCATTTTTTTAGGCAGGCATGTCATTTTTTGTATTTAGTGTCTGGGGGGTCTAAAAAGTGTACCTGTCAAGTTTCAGCTCTGTAGCATGTCCAGAACCCCTAAAAAACAGCATTTTTCTTATATTTTCAGGAATACGGCTTCTCTGCGGCTGTCTTTTTCTCTTGCAGGCATTTATCGGGCATTTTTTTAGGCAGGCATGTCATTTTTTGTATTTAGTGTCTGGGGGGTCTAAAAAGTGTACCTGTCAAGTTTCAGCTCTGTAGCATGTCCAGAACCCCTAAAAAACAGCATTTTTCTTATATTTTCAGGAATACGGCTTCTCTGCGGCTGTCTTTTTCTCTTGCAGGCATTTATCGGGCATTTTTTTAGGCAGGCATGTCATTTTTTGTATTTAGTGTCTGGGGGGTCTAAAAAGTGTACCTGTCAAGTTTCAGCTCTGTAGCATGTCCAGAACCCCTAAAAAAAAGCATTTTTCTTATATTTTCAGGAATACGGCTTCTCTGCGGCTGGCTTTTTCTCTTGCAGGCATATATATCAGTGGTGGGTGGGCAGTGGCACAGTACACTCTCTGTGGACCTGGCAGCAGTCACTGGCACCCAGGCAACTGCAATTTAAAAAATATATATATATTTTTTTTACTTTGCAAGCTGCTGTGCCACTTTATATATCAGTGGTGGGTGGGCAGTGGCACAGTACACTCTCTGTGGACCTGACAGCAGTCACTGGCACCCAGGCAACTGCAATTTAAAAAAATATATTTTATTTTACTTTGCAAGCTGCTGTGCCACCTTATATATCAGTGGTGGGTGGGCAGTGGCACTGCAGTGGGCACAGTACACTCTCTGTGGACCTGACAGCAGTCACTGGCACCCAGGCAACTGCAATTTAAAAAAATATATATATTTTTTTTACTTTGCAAGCTGCTGTGCCACCTTATATATCAGTGGTGGGTGGGCACACAGTGGCACTGCAGTGGGCACAGTACACTCTGTGGACCTGACAGTCACTGGCAGCCCAGGCAACTGCAATAATAAAAAATATTTTTTTTTTCAATTTATTGCAACAAGATGCTGTGCCAACGTATATATATCAGTGGTGGGCAGTGCACTGCAGTGGGTACAGTGCACTCTGTGGACCTGACACAGCACTCACTGCAATTATGACAGAGGAAAAAAAAATATTTTTTAAAATGCCAGGTACTGTGCCTGTGCCACCCGAAATGAGTGTGGTGTGCACACAGTACAGTCTGTGGTAGGTCTGTGGCCTCTCACACACAGCGGGCAGGCAACTGCAGTGTACAATAGATATATATATATATATATATATATATATATATATATATATATATATATATAAAGAAAAAAATCTATTACCTTACCAGCCCTTAAAAGGGCTTTTGGGGACACTATATATATATATATATATATGTATATATATAAATAAAAAAATCCTCAATTACCAGCCCTTAAAAGGGCTTTTGGGGACACTAGATAGATATAGATATATATATATATGAAGAAACAACTCAATTACCAGCCCTTAAAAGGGCTTTTGGGGACGCTAGGTATATATATATATATATATATATATATATATATATTAAAAAAAAAAAAAAAACACAAATACCAGCCCTTAGAAGGGCTTTTTGGGGTGCTGATATTACAGCAGTAGTGGACCAAGAACACTGCAAGACCAGGAACACTGACTAACTGTCCCTAGCTTAACAGCAGCAGCAGCAGCAGCAGCAGCTCTCTCCCTACTCTCACTACACACACTGCTTCAGAATGATCTAAGATGGATGCTGCCTTTGCTTATTTATAGGAGGTGGGAGGGTGTGGGAGGGAGGTACGCTGATTGGCTGGAAATGTGTCTGCTGACTGTAAAGTTCAGGGTCAAAGTTTGCCTCAATGATGTCTTATGGGGGGCGGACCGAACATCGCATATGTTCGCCGGCAGCGGCGAACGCGAACATGCTAAGTTCGCCGGGAACTGTTCGCCGGCGAACAGTTCTATACATCTCTATTGAAGAGCTCTTGTTTTATACTCTTTATACATTGTAAGGATACCTTTATCACAAGTAATGATCGATTAATATTGTTTTTTTAATGCCGATACCGATATTTTCGTCAGATCGGACATGTAAAAAAAAAATTTTTTTTTTCCAAAGGTACTCCTTCTGGAGGGATCTGGGGGTCTAAAAGACCCCAAACCCCTCCTCTGCACTGAAAAGCATTAAAAATGCCAAGTTTGGCTGTTTTGAATGCTGTCAGTTTTTTTAATTCGGCGCCGCCAGTACCCGGAAGTGATGTCATGACATAATTTCCGGGGTTTTTTTACATGGAGACCCGATCAGAGCCGAATGCGGCTTTGATCGGGTCTTCTCCTCGGTGGCGGTGAAGGTACGATTCCTAGGTCTTCCAGTGGGATGGGAGACCCGGGCGGGGGGTGGAACGCCCCCTCCCGCTTCTTGTAATGACAGCCGAGCGGCTTCTCAGCCGCATCAGTTGTCATTACAAGTCAGCCTTACAAGTCAGCCAACTGTCGGCTATGGACGCCGGTACCGGGGTGATTCCTCTAGCTGCAGGGATCACTCCGGTACAAGCACTTTCCCGAAATATCGGCAATATCGGTAACCTCAGGGGCCGATTCCGATATATCGGGGGAAAGTGCAGATCGGCCCCCGATACATCGGTGTTGCCGATAATCGGTCGATCCCTAATCCCAAGTCATAAAAATTTAAATTTGAAATATTGGGGCAAGGAAAAAGGGATTTTAATGGTCCCGTCCTTAAGAAAAATGAATCCAATAAAAAATAAAATATAACACTTTATTAAGGTACAAAACACAAAAAAATCACACAAAGAAGAAGCAAACAATTGCGTACATTATAAACATACAAATAGTAAAAGCATGTATGAATACATGAGATGATTCTATGCAACCTAGAGGGAGGGTGTTGTTCCCATGTTCACTCCCTCAATGGTATGGCTGTAAGTGTAAATAAAAAGAAGGTTATAACCGCGCTAAAGGCAACAAATAATGAGCTGCGACTTCAAGTGTGACCACACCCTTAAAAATTATATGTTGTATAAGTCGCGCTAAATTGAAAAATAAACAAATGAATGTCCAACTGTTTACAGTCCCAAATAACATAAAGTGACTGGTGATGTATGAAATCTTGTGCTGCTTCCAAAAGATCCCGTAGGAATTGTGCTTACCAGAACGGCAATTTTAAATTGCAAAATTCATGTGATGAGATGAGTTCACGAGCCCAGGTGATCCAATGGAATTCTAGCGCAAGGAACTCCCAATATTGTGGTCGTGTATCATGTGAAGGAAAAATAATAATCCATAGCGTGATACCGTAAAGAATTGTCAATAATATAACTGTGTAGGACTACAAATACTGTGAATCCTTCACCAATTGTGCAGCCGCTTACCAAATGACTAGTGAAAAGGCATGTAATCAAATCAAAAGAAAAGGACCGCCACCAGACGTAGAGCCTCTTACCAGATAGATCTTTATAGATGTGTTCTATCCAAGTATAGAAAAGGTGAACCACCACCAGACATAAGGCCTCTTACCAGATGGAAATGAAAAGCCAGCAGAACATTGAATCCACATGCACCAATATCAGCAAGCCACCCAAGAGCGCATAAAGCCTCTTACCAGACCACAAGAAAATTGCTCGATAACACTTGGTATATTTTCCCAATGGAGAGGTAACTTCAAGGTCCCAATGACAATCCGGGCAAATCACTGATAAGTACCACGATGTACCGCTTAATGTGCCTAGGTGGCCTTTCAGACCCCCTATGCCACAAGCTGAGCCACTGTGTTTCTCAGGGTTGCAACGCCAGACCAGCCGATAAAGGAAAGAGAAGGCGCCAATAGTGTAAAAAACTTCCAACAGATTTATTTACATAGGTAGTGTACTTACAAACATAGAAGAAAATTAGCGAAGGATGTAGAGCCGCCGGCCGGACGGCAAGGCGCATCCGTTCCCTCGATAAGCTTCCGGAGATGACGTCAGCACGCCGTGACCTAACGGCGTTTCGTCCGAGGAGACGTTATCAAAGGTACGGACGGCGCGCTGACGCCATCTCTTATAGTCCGATCAACCGGATATCCGGATAGAGGTAAACAACTCCACCATAGAGTCGGTGACCAAAGGACCGGAAGTCCGGGAATGGTTGAAATTACTCAACATAATCCAAAAGACATAATCATATCTTGTAATACAATTACATTATTATTCTGTGCGTCAGTCTCCACTATATCATCGCACAAAAAAGGAAAAAGTTAAATTAAATGCATTTCAGCGATTTTAGCCCATCCAGAACCCAGCGCCATCTAGTGTTCCTATAAAGGAAACACAACAAATCGAGCTATTATAAGAATCCTCCGGGTGCTAGAAAGGCCACTTCGCCAGAAATGCATACAAATTAAATTATACTTAAAAGGAAACTTTTAATTCAAAGAAAATCAAAATTCGAAAATAAAACCCACATATTCCATAATTAATAGGTAAATGTGGACATCATACAATCTATATACTCTCTGCTCCTATTCTGAGTATACTAAAAGATAAACTCTCCAAATTGTTAAAACAATATTAAACCTAGATCCAAAACGAATTGGATCCATGTTGGTGATCTATTTATAAATTATAATAAAAAACCAAATAAAAATAGATAAAAAAGGGCATCTGTAAATTGTAGAGAGTATGGACAGATATCATTCAAATAAAATAGGTAAACGCTTTGTCCGCGGAAGCACCCCAAAGGGATCCACCTGTATATGATCCACATGAAGTGCATCCATCGGCAATCTATCTAAAATAATTAAAGGTAGATAAACCTATGAATTATCAAGGAATGCATTAAGTTCAACATCTACATTAAGGCCATAAGGTACATAACATTTCACACGATGTATCCAGGACATCTCAAGTTTCGAGATGCCCCTTACGAGAGGTTCTCCTCTCCAATGTGGTACAAATCTGTCTATACCTAAAAAGAGTGTATGTCTCGGATCTTTATTATGAACATATAATTATAATAGCTCGATTTGTTGTGTTTCCTTTATAGGAACACTAGATGGCGCTGGGTTCTGGATGGGCTAAAATCGCTGAAATGCATTTAATTTAACTTTTTCCTTTTTTGTGCGATGATATAGTGGAGACTGACGCACAGAATAATAATGTAATTGTATTACAAGATATGATTATGTCTTTTGGATTATGTTGAGTAATTTCAACCATTCCCGGACTTCCGGTCCTTTGGTCACCGACTCTATGGTGGAGTTGTTTACCTCTATCCGGATATCCGGTTGATCGGACTATAAGAGATGGCGTCAGCGCGCCGTCCGTACCTTTGATAACGTCTCCTCGGACGAAACGCCGTTAGGTCACGGCGTGCTGATGTCATCTCCGGAAGCTTATCGAGGGAACGGATGCGCCTTGCCGTCCGGCCGGCGGCTCTACATCCTTCGCTAATTTTCTTCTATGTTTGTAAGTACACTACCTATGTAAATAAATCTGTTGGAAGTTTTTTACACTATTGGCGCCTTCTCTTTCCTTTATCGGCTGGTCTGGCGTTGCAACCCTGAGAAACACAGTGGCTCAGCTTGTGGCATAGGGGGTCTGAAAGGCCACCTAGGCACATTAAGCGGTACATCGTGGTACTTATCAGTGATTTGCCCGGATTGTCATTGGGACCTTGAAGTTACCTCTCCATTGGGAAAATATACCAAGTGTTATCGAGCAATTTTCTTGTGGTCTGGTAAGAGGCTTTATGCGCTCTTGGGTGGCTTGCTGATATTGGTGCATGTGGATTCAATGTTCTGCTGGCTTTTCATTTCCATCTGGTAAGAGGCCTTATGTCTGGTGGTGGTTCACCTTTTCTATACTTGGATAGAACACATCTATAAAGATCTATCTGGTAAGAGGCTCTACGTCTGGTGGCGGTCCTTTTCTTTTGATTTGATTACATGCCTTTTCACTAGTCATTTGGTAAGCGGCTGCACAATTGGTGAAGGATTCACAGTATTTGTAGTCCTACACAGTTATATTATTGACAATTCTTTACGGTATCACGCTATGGATTATTATTTTTCCTTCACATGATACACGACCACAATATTGGGAGTTCCTTGCGCTAGAATTCCATTGGATCACCTGGGCTCGTGAACTCATCTCATCACATGAATTTTGCAATTTAAAATTGCCGTTCTGGTAAGCACAATTCCTACGGGATCTTTTGGAAGCAGCACAAGATTTCATACATCACCAGTCACTTTATGTTATTTGGGACTGTAAACAGTTGGACATTCATTTGTTTATTTTTCAATTTAGCGCGACTTATACAACATATGGCTGTAAGTGTATAGAGCTCCCAATAAATCCTGACATGTTTCGCGGAGAAACGCTTCTTCAGGGGAATGGGACAACAGAACAACAAAAGCAAATTTTCATTTATTATTTTATTTTTATTAGTGCACAATTTTTTTCTCCTCCCAGCAAACAATGTAGAAAGGGGGCGGGTAACAAACTCTGTATATTCCCGATCTGACATCCAGTGTCATTCCTGAGCCGCAATCTTCTTCCCCTTCTGCAGCCGCATCTTTCCCGCCAGCTGTCCGTACAAAGCTTTAGGAATCGGCTCCTCCTCCACTCCTCCTCCGCTCTGACAAATGAAGAGGAGGAGCCTCAGAAGAGGAAAATCACAGATCGATGTGCCGCGCTGTATCTGAGGTCTGCCTGCTGGAGGAAAGGGAAAACTGCACTGGGGGCACAAATCTTATCCTGTCACCTCTCAAATTCCCCATCCCAGCACAACCCCCCACCCCCCCCCCCCATATCGATCCCACCTAGATCCCACCCCTCCTAGTACAAATTTTCTTATTCCCCCCCCCCCCCCAGGACAATCCCCCAAAAAGTATTTGTACTAGGAGTGGTGGGGAGAAGATGATTACTTCTAGGTGGGATTGATATGGAGGGGGGGGGGGGGTTGTGCTGGGATGGGGAATTTGAGAGGTGACAGGATAAGATTTCTTCTAGCAGGGGGAATTGGGGGGGGGTGCTAGGAGGGGTGAGGATTTGTGCCAGGAACGAGGATTTGGGGATTGTCCTTGAAGAGATTATTGGGATGGGATGGGGTGGGGGGGATTTGTGCCAGAACAGGAAGTCTTGGGGCTGTTAGAAAGGGGTATTTAGGGGGGGGGGCTGTGCCAGTAGATATGATGGGGGGTATTTGTGCTAGGGGGACATTTTTGATGGGGGGAGGATTTGACAGGGGCAAGATGTGTTCTAGGAGGGGAAATTTGGGGGGGGGTACTAGGAGGGTGATTTGGGGGGTTGTGTTGGGGGGGATGGGGAGGAGAGGATTTGTGCCAGGAGGGGGGGGGGGGATATGTGCTGGGGAGATGGGGGAAGAGAATTTGTGCTAGGAGGGGGGATATGCGCTGGGGAGATGGGGGAAGAGGATTTGTGCTAGGAGGGGGGATATGCGCTGGGGAGATGGGGGAAGAGGATTTGTGCTAGGAGGGGGGATTTGTGCTGCTGGATGGGGGGGGGAGATTTGTGCCAGGAGGGGGGATTGTTGCTATGGGGATGGAGGGAAGAGGATTTGTGCCAGGAGGGGGGATTTGTGCTGGTGGGATTGTGGGGGGAGAGGATTTGTGCTAGGAGGGTGGATTTGTGCTGGGGGGATGGGGGGGATTTTGGCTAGGAGGGGGATTTGGAGGGGTTGTGCTAGAAGAGGTGATGGGGGATTTGTGCCAGGATGGGGAATTTCTGGGCTGTTAGAAATGGGGATGGGGGGGATGCTAGTAGGGCCTTTGGGAGTCATGCTTGTAACTGCAATTTAAACAGTTTTAAGGCCTTAAGAAGTGTGATAAGGTTTTTTTTTCCAAACTTTTTTTTGTTTTTGTATTTTATATGGTAAAAAAAAAAAAAAAAAATAGCAAAATAAAAAAAAAGTAGTTATTAAAAAGAAGTCTAAAAAATTAGATAACATTAATCTGGATGCAGAGTAATTGTCAGTCAAACTATCAGAGCACCGAAGAGGGAAAAAATGGTCTGCTATCGAAAAGGTTAAAAGTGAAGCTGAAAAAAGAAATGAGAAAAATCCCAATTTGTGACCCCTTTTGTTTATTTATTTATTTATTTTTTTAAAATATTACGCTTTTGTCTTTTAATTATTCATCAGATATTGATAATTTCGAATACTCTGACTGATTTTTATCTTTTTTTTTAACCCCCGCCTCGGTGCGGTTTGTCGATAAACGGGTTAACAGTAGGAGAATATTTTTTCTGCGAAATCTGAACAGTGTGGGAACAAGAAGGATTTGCAGTAACAGCTGCTCACATGTGTCACCCACAGCAAATGGAATTCTAAACACAAGCCGAGCGTGAAACTGCGCAGCAGCGCGGGGAGAGCGCTCACATTGCAAGTTCGCACTCAGTAGTGGAGGGATAGAGAGGAGCGCAGTCCGGGGGGGGCTTGGGGCAATACTGCTTTCATTGAACAAAAAAAAGGGGGATTGGGACAATGGGACTTTAAATGAGGTAAATGCTGTCTCAAAAAATCCAAATGATTAAATGATAGCAAAAGTTTACATTTATTTGTTGCTACATGATGAGAAACAATCACGCAGCATATAACAATATATGAGGTAGAATAGTCAATGAAAAAATAAATAAATAAACACACAAAAAGTGCACGGACATGGATAACAAGGAAAAAAGACATCTCATAGCATGTATGTGTACAATTCATATTAATAAAATATATTGGCAGATAAAAAATATCATACAACGGCACATATATCGAAATATCAAATACACAACACATGATTAATTTTCCAATCAAAGATAAATATAAAAATATAAAAAATCTGCAGCTAACTAACGCTCCTTCATTCTTTAAACGCAGGAATGTGGTACAGCTCAGGTGGGAAGGAGGAGGTATTCCACCTATCAGGAGGGTGGTTGTGGATAGGATCCTAGCCATGGGATTTAAGGCGCAGTTCTGGTCTCGGGGGTCAAATTTAGATAAAAATACCCCCAGGACAGTCAGGGCTAGTTCATTCCACAATGGATAGCCTCTGAACCGTCCCGGGTCGCACTTACCTGTTAGAAGAAATACTTACCTTGAAAAGTTCTTCTCCAGCGCTGCCATCTCAGGTGTGGGCAGCTGAAGCCAGCGCGTCCTCTTCTGCGGCCTCTTCCGTGATGTCGGAGTCCCACAATGCACTGCACCGGCCCTGCTCGTCACTTCCGGTGCAGGCGCGGCATCCCTGCACAGCTTCTGGGCATGCCCAGAAGCTGTTTAGCAGGGAATGCCGCGCCTGCACCGGAAGTGACGAGCGGGGCCCAGTGGTGAATTTTGGTTTTGTGCTGCCCTAGGCAAGACTAAAATTGGGCGCCCCCCCCATGTAAATTTGCCCCACTCCTTTTTTAACGACTCCCTCCAAAATTGAAGGACTACAAGTCCCAGCATGAACCCCTGAGGTCTCACGAGAGGGGGGGTGGGTGTGGGAGAGAGAGAAGGGTGAGGGAGAGGGGGGGTGGGTGTGGGAGAGAGATATAGAGGGGGGATGAGAAAGAGAGGGGGGGGTGAAAGAGAGGGGGGTGAGAGAGAGAGGGGGGGATCAAAGAGTGAGAGAGAGAGAGGGGATGAGAGAGAGAGGTGGGTGAGAGAGAGTGGGTTGAGAGAGGGGGATAAGAAAGAGAGAGGGGATGAGAGAGAGAGCGGGGGATGAGAGAGGGGGGGTGAAAGAGAGAGAGGGGGGGTGAGAGAGAGGGGGGATGAAAGAGTGAGAGAGAGAGAGGGGATGAGAGAGAGAGGTGGGTGAGAGAGAGTGGGTTGAGAGAGGGGGATAAGAAAGAGAGGGGGGATGAGAGAGAGAGAGCGGGGGATGAGAGAGGGGGGGTGAAAGAGAGAGAGGGGGGGTGAGAGAGAGGGGGGATGAGAGAGAGAGAGAGAGAGGGGGATGAGAGAGAGAGAGGGAGATGAGAGAGAGGGGGTGAGTGAGAGAGAGGCGCATTGACTCCTGGGAGCGATGACGTTCAGCTCCCAGGAGTCATGGCAAACCGGAAGAGACGGCGCGGGCCGCGGCCGCAGAGGGAGGAAGTGGAAGGAAGGTGAGTATATTTTCTTCAATATCAAGGTAAGTGACAAAAAAAATTAGGAGCATCCATTTCTTTTTTAGGCGGCCCTCAGAAAGCGGATGGCCCAAAATCGATTTTTTCGATTTTGAAGCCGGAAATCCGCTTTAAGGCAGAGGATATTTATGCTCTCATCAGTCCTGGAGGTTCCTATGAAAATTATTTATCTTTTGTGCGTCCAGAGTCCCTGGATCAGTTTTGGGAACGGTTTGAGCATGTGTATAGGGGCCAGCCAGACTGCAAAGGGCTTGTCCCAAAAGTTATCTCACAACAGCCTTTGATAAAGAATGTCACTATCTGAACAAGGAATGAATCTATACCCCCCGAGGATTTATCTGTCTGGTTGAGGAGGTTTGGTAAAACTTTGTGTCCCCTAAAAAAGATTGTGGATGATAGAGGAATCTGTACGGGTGGGTGGTCAGTGTCAATGAGGTTGAGAGTGTGGGAGAATGTGGTCCAGCATTTGTCCTCTACTGCCTTACTTGGTGGAGATAGGCTTACCATCTTCTACCCTTGTCAACCTAAACTGTGCCATAAATGTGGTGCCAAAGGGACATTTCTCCTCCTCCTGTCCAGAACAGAAGTGCTCTTTGTGTCAGGAACTGGGGCATCTGGCAAGGGACAGTAAGATCATTAAGTGTAACCTATGTGATAAGGTTGGTCACCTTTATAGCCAGTGCCCTGAGGCTTTGCACAATAAGCCTGAGTTACTGGAGGAACTCTTCCGCCTGGATAGGGAAGAGTCTGGGTTGGCTGAGGTTGTGCCAGGGGATCCTTGTGTTTCTGTCCTGTCGGAGTCTGTGTCTGTGGGACCGGCTGTGGTGTCAGTGTCCCCCCAGTCTGTGGTTCCGCAGTCAGTGTCAGAGAGTGTGGTTGTCAAGTCTGTGTCTCCACCTTTTGTTTTACCTAGAGTAGTGAAGGCAGTGGAGGGTGCTGGATCAGCGTGTATGGTTGTGCCAACCCTTCCACCTCAGCATGGCAGAAGTGCGGCTGGAGGTCAGCAGACACAGGGGGGGTGGATTGGGTGATGGACTGGATGATAGTGGGGGGGGGGATGGGAAGGGGATAAGAGTGGCTGGTGCAGAATGCAAGGTAAATGATGTGGAAGTTGGGGTGAATGATGTGGGGAGAGGGGTTAATGCGGGGTTTTGGCTGAGGATGTCCTGGGGGGTGGGGTTCTGCCGTCCGGATTGTGGAATGAGGTTATGGACTGGTTGGAGGCTAAAAGGAAAAAGGGTAAGGGGCGGAGAAGAATGAATGATGTCAATGCTCCTGAACCTGGGAGGGTGGAGGTGTCAAATGCTTTTGAAGTGTTTTCTGAGGTGGAGGGTGGAATTTCTTCTGGTGAGTCAGTGATTTCTTTGGAGGAAGAATCAGAAGGAGCATTAAAGTGTGTAGGTGTAGTGTGAGGTAAGCAGGCTAAGAAACGTGTACCTCAATCATCCTGATGGCGGTTCCCACTCCACTGAAGGTGGCGGCCATTAATGTCGCCAGCATAAAATCAGTAAGTGCTCATAACATGACCTTATTTTTGCTCAGCAGGTTTGATGCTGATATTTTCTTTTTGTAAGACAGCCAGTTGTCTAGTTTGATATTCATCTGATGAAGGAGTGGAGGCACAGCCCCTCCTTTTGGTCTCTTGCGGCCTTACTCTGGAATTGCGGTACTTTTTTCCGGCATGGTAACCTGTTGGTGGATTTTAGAGATAGGAATGGGGAGATGTATGGTCTTCTACGTCTCCATGGGGGCAGGAACTGCGCCTGATTAACATCTATGGGCCCCAGACAAAGTGGGACAGGAAATGCCTCTTCATGAAGATCAAGCCTTTTCTTTTTACAGCCCAGCAAGTTGTCTTCGGTGGGGATTTCAACACCGTCACTAGGACTAATGACAGTTAGGGTACCGGAGCCAGGCTGGACTGTTTTTTTTAAATCAACTAGCTAGAGAAGCAGGTCTGGTTTATGTGCACATTCACTGCTCCCCAGATGACATGGGATTCACTTTTCACTTTTTCTCTGAGGTTAAACTCTTGCTCAGGGAGTGTCGATATGACAGGCATGCCTCTGTGGTTCTGGAAAGGGATCATGGGAAATATCACTCGCCTGCCCCCTTACCAGAATTGCAAACAAGGTAAAGCAGTTAAGTCAGTTGTAGGCCTGTTTGACAGTACGGGTTCCTTGACAAAGTCCAAGTCGGGGATCCTGTAAACCACCAGGTCATATTATGCTGACCTCCTGGGTAGTAGAGACCTGTAAAGACATGTAAAGTTTTCTGGATTCCATTCCAGGACTGGGAAATGGCAGTTCTCTGGTGAGTTTGACAGAGAACACCAAGCAGATGAGGTGGTTAAGGCTATTGATAAGCTTACCATTAAGAAGTGGCCAAGGCCAGATGGACTGACAACCAAGTTTTATAAGCACTTTAAGGTTACTCTGGCCCCTTATTTGGTGGAGGTTTTTGATGGCTGTCTGAGAGAGGGTTCACTCTCTCCCTCCATGCGACAATCTGCGGTGATTCTTCTTTCAAAGGGTAAAGATTCTTTGAGAATTTAGCCTTCTCAATGTTGATAGGAAGATACTGGCAAAAAATAATTCTCTGGCGTATATCGTCTGTAGCAGGCAATCTACTTTCTCACCACCAGCACTGTTCGATTCAGGGTAGAAGCATTTTTTCAGCTGTGTTAGCTGTCCGGGAGGCCCTGGAACAGTGCAGGGCTGCAGGCTGGGGAAAGTACCTGCTGGCATTGGATCAGGCAAAAGCTTTTGATCTGGTCAATCATGAGTACCTATGGCTGCTTCTTGGAAAGTCTGGCCTTGAGGGGGGATTTATTGATTGGCTGAAGACATTGTACAGAGGGGCTGAAAGCTTCATGCTTGTGAATGGTTGGATTGGACAGCCCTTTGAGGTTGGCTCGGGTGTGCGTCAGGGGTGTCCTTTGAGTCCTCTGCTATACGCGTTCACAATTGATCCCTTCATCAGGAGATTAGAGTGTGGACAGTTGTGGGGGGTTGCTTTTGGGCATTCCTGGTGAGCCCCCTTTGAGGGTCATGGCCTATGCTGATGACGTGTCTGTTTTCATCTCTGGGACAGAAGGCGGCGAAGGAGGTGGTCTCAGTGATGGAGCGGTATGCTGAGGCATCTGGCTCAAAGATCAATCAGGATAAGAGTGACGTTTTTTGGATGGGAGAGGAAGGCGAGGGCTTTGAGCTTCCGGACACCTTCCCAGAGCCCTGGCAGGAAATTAAAGTTTAGGCGTCAAATTTGGACCTGGCGATTACAACCCTGCAAATTGGGAAAGCAGGCTACAAGATCCCAATGCCAAGGTTGCCAGCTGGAAGGAATGGAAAAGGATTGACCTGATTAAAACTTACCTGATCCCAGTATTTCTGTATGTCAGCTTTGTCTGTGTTTTCCAGTGTCTCTCTATGCAAAGATCTACAGCTGTTTCTTCCAGCTGGTATGAAGGAACAAACTGAACCTCATTCAGAGGTCTGTAACATATCTTCCCAGGCAGATGGGTGGCCTAAGTATGGTCAACCCGGTGGTATTCTTTTCTCTGATGTTTTTGAAACATCATTTTGGTAACATGCTGGCAGAGGAACCGCCTGGATGGGTTGTTATATTTCAGTCCTGGTTTAGGCCTTTTCTGCGAAGCTGGGAGAATGGTGGGCTAGTGAAAAGTCTGAGGGTCCGACATGGTAAGCTCCCGACTTACTTTGCCTCGTGCCTGAAAATGCTTCGGCAGTGGCGAGTGAAGGCGGAGGAAATTAAGTCTCTTCCTAGGAAGGCCCTGGAGAGGAGGGTTGTTGAATCTGCCTTTAGCGAGCCACTGGCCTTGAGGGATTGCCCAGGCCCTGTTATGAGGGAGGGTCTGCGTTTGATTAATCTAGAGAGAATCCCTTTAAAGTTTCGGGATTTGGCCATAGCAGACTTTATGTGAAGGGCAACTTGAAGCATTGCTCTGCGGAGAACCGTGGTTGTCCAAGAGTGGAGTGTGGAGGTGTGGAGAAGACGATGGACCATTTCTTGCTTCAGTGCCCCTTCAATATAGAAGTCTATAAGCAGGTGGGTGAGGCTCTGATTATCCCTTTACTTTCCCGCTTGAGTTATGCAGAGTGGTCATATGGGTCTTTTGAGTCGCATTGGGATTTAGATTTTTAGACACTTTTTTTAGTTACCTTAGTAGTCCTTTTCTTCACGTGGAATGCACGGTGTCAGGTTTCCACTTAGAAAAAAAGTCCTTCCTGTCGAGGTGGTGATGCACAACATTCTGGATGAGGTTGGGAAGATTCGGGGTCTTGAGAAGGACAGGTGGCGGCCGGGAGCCTGGACAAAGGCGTGGAGGAATGTCAGGTCCCTGTAGCTGCTGTCTGTCAGTCTCTGGGTGTGCGGCTTTTCTTTCTGTCCTTTCACATCTCCTAGATTTTTATGAGATCAGATTTTTGGAAAAAGGCTGCATGCATGGGATAAATGTATAATAGTTTTTTAGCCTGAGGGTTTGTTTAGGTGGAGGTTAGGGCTTTGTTGTGCATTATAATAATAATAATAATAATAATAATAACATATATCTTTGTTTGTATATTTGGTTCCGTTTATGTTTTCTGGCAAAAAATGTAGTTTTTTTTTATTATGCTGAAGTAAGCTAATTTTTGTTTGTTTATATATCATCTAATTTATCTATCTATCTATCTATCTATCTATCTATCTATCTATCTATCTATCTATCTATCTATCTATCTATCTATCTATCTATCTATCTATCTATCTATCTATCTGTCTATCTGTCTATCTGTCTATCTGTCTATCTGTCTATCTGTCTATCTATCTATCTATCTATCTATCTATCTATCTATCTATCTATCTATCTATCTATCTATCTATCTATCTATCTATCTATCTATCTATCTATCTATCTATTCTATCTATCTCTCTCTATATATATATATACACAAATATGTTTTTATTATGTTGTATGTTTTTAGGATTTTTAATAAACAAAAATTGTACACTCTGCCCCCCCCCCCCCCCCCACAGTCACACACTATTATTATATTTAGCTCTGACACTGAACTTGCATCTCTTAGGCTCCATTCACACCTGGGCGTTTTTGAGTGTTTTTCAGCTCCAAAAACGCTCAAAAAAACCCGCTCCAAAACGCCCAACAAGTAAAACCCCATTCATTTAAATGGCCCCTGTTCACATCTGAGCGTTTTGCAAAACGCCTGTAGCTGAAAAAAGTACATGAGCTTCTTTTTGGGCTGATTACTAGCGTTTTTGATAGATGTCAATGCCTGCCTCCAAAAACGCCTGAAAAAAACGCCTGGAAATCGCGGTAAAATCGCGGTAAAATCGCGGTAAAAACGCGGTAAAATGCTGCGCTCACACTTATGCGATGCGGGAAGGCTGCGAATTCGCAGCCTGTTCCCGCTTCGCAAACGCACCCCTGGCAGTTCACACTGCCATATGCGATACGCTGGGGGTGTCAATGAAATGTTAACGACACCCCCAGTTTGATCGCATATCGCAGTGCGATCTTTACAGTTCGCACAGGATCGGATCGCACAAGTGTGAACCACTGTGCGATCCGATCCTGATGCGGCTCAAAAAAAGGATCATGTGCGACTTTACTGCGGGTGCAGTGCGAATTTAGCCATACAAAGTGTATGGCTGAATTCGCACCGCACATCCGATCGCATGTAATGAAGGAGCAGTGCGCTCCGATATTACATGCGATCGCCGCAGCCTCAAGAGTGTGAACCGGCACTCAAGTGTGAATGCAGCCTTAGGCTCCGTTCACACCTGAGCGATCCGAATCGCCGTGATTCCAAATTGCAGCCAATTGTAGGACGATTGTGCAACGCCATTACTTCCTAATGGCACCCTGTTAGCGCAGCGATTTTGCATCAATAAATCGCGCTGAAAACTCAGGAAAATTGTGACACTTGTCGCTCTACAGGAGCAGGAGCTTCTTTTTGGGAGATTACAAGTGTTTTTGGCCCCATAGACTTCAATAGAAATGCCCGACTTGAGCGTTTTATGAGCGCTTTCTTCTCAAATATCAGCTCTCTACCCTTAATTTTCTCTCCCTCTCCTCCCCCTAGTGCTTTCTTTTGGCTAAACAAAAACGCCTCAAGCTATAAAACACTTGTAATACACTTCTAAAATGCTTTAAAAAAAAAAAAAAAACTTGTAAAAAGCTGCAAAAAGTTTTAAAAAAACACCTGAAGAATGCCAGTAAATTGATACGTTCAGATGTGAATGGAGCCTTAATCTAAATTTGTCCGGTTCAGCAAGGTTTGTCTGCATTTCGATCCATGTGTGGCCCCTGTGGTCTACCGATCGGCTTCTGTTCAACCAACCAACCTGTTGGTTTTTCCTGGCTCGATAAGCGCTGCAGGCTCAGTGTATCCTGACTGTGGGGAAGTCTCCCCACTGTCAAAAAAATGACTCCCTCATCCACCTCCAATGTGTGGATGCCCTTAGAGAATCAGGTCAGGTTGTTTTTTGTTGAGGCTGCTGGTTGAACAAAAAAAAAAAGTCCAATCTATGGCCAGCTTTTCTGTCCCCCCCCCCCAACGAGCCCCGATCTTAGTGTTCTCATATAATGTGTGTATAATCTAAGTATAATAAAAATGTTATAAATTTGGCCGGTGTCAGCATGTTCTAGGCTCGGCATCAGAGACTGGAAAGATTATACATATCTCTGTCATCTTGTTTTGTCCTAGGAGGACTTCTGTCTTTGCATTCTATATACAGTTCAAAGAGACTGCAGCATGCAGGGGATTGGAGGCACCATCCCAGTGCACTGCTTGTATCCAAACATCTCTGACCTCCATCATTGCAACATCTTTGCACTGGGTTCCCGGGTCTGTACACCTGCTGTGCCCATTATGAAGGGTCCCCACCATCCCTGTGCTGAGTTTCCGGTTCTGTACACCTGCTGTGCCCATCATGAGGGGTTCCACCATCCCTGTGCTGAGTTCCTGGGTCTGTACACCTACTGTGCCCATTATGAGGGGTTCCCACCATCCCTGTGCTGAGTTTCCGGTTCTGTACACCTGCCGTGCCCATTATGAAGGGTTCCCACCATCCCTGTGCCTAGTTCCCGGGTCTGTACACCTGCTGTACCCATTATGAAGGGTCCCCACCATCCCTGTGCCTAGTTCCTGGGTCTGTACACCTGCTGTGCCCATTATGAGGGGTTCCACCATCCCTGTGCTGAGTTCCTGGGTCTGTACACCTACTGTGCCCATTATGAGGGGCTCCCACCATCCCTGTGCTGAGTTCCCGGGTCTGTGCACCTGCTGTGCCCATTATGAGGGGTTAATTTTGTTTATTGGAAATTCTTACAAACAAACAATCAACTTATATACAATAAAACCATAATAAATAACATATTTACAAAATAATTGAATATAACGATACAAAACAAGAACATAATAAATAAACCAAATTGCGCACAGCATAAACCCTACGAGAGAGCCAGACTAAGGAACATCACCGTCACCATGCATGTAACCTTTTATCAAAAATTATATTTTATGACTGATTTTAAGCTGACAACATTATTGGGTGCCACTTTTAACGGAGGATAATTGAGGCAGCCGTTTCTTAGCCTGACTACTCTCTCCCCCTGGAGAACCAGTGCGCTTCAATGCACCCTGCGACTCATCATCCATAGAAGACGCTGTACTCAACAAATCCCATTCATCATCATCATCTGACAGGACCCCAAACTTATTTGTCAAAGGCAAAACCTCAGGACTGTGGGTAGCTGAACACTTTTTTTTCCTTCTTTTGCCCTTCTTTCTTTTCTCCTCCAACCATTCCACATCCCCCTTGGACAAATTGGAAATAACAGTTTCCCCACTCTTACCCTCCCCTTCACCCCCACTCTCCCTTACCTTATCTACCACCAGGCCAGCCTCTTCACCATTCTCCCCACTCCTCTGCACCCCATGGTCCCTAATAGAAGCCCTGCAATGTCTAGGGGAGGGGACTGGCACTGCACTTGATGCCCCTGCCTCAGCACCTCTTGCCGCCTCTGCAATTTTGGAAGACATAGACACAGAAGGATTGGACACATTCTTAGTAACCGATACCTTACATACAGACTGGGAAGACACTGACACACTGGGCATTGGCACAGACTGGGGCACCACAGACTGGGAAGAGACAGGCACACTGGGTATTGGTACAGACTCGGAGGGAATCGCAGACACCCTAGCTGCTGAGCTCTGAGCATCCTCCATGTCCAGACGGAAGAACTCTCTCATGAGCTCAGGCTGGTTGTGCATTGCCTCAGGACACTGACTATAAGGATGCCCAACTGCATTGCACAAGTTACACCTTATAATATTGCAATCTTTTGCCAAATGCCCTAAATCCTGACACAGAGAGCATTTCATTACTGGACAGGAGGATGCAAAGTGCCCTTTATCCCCACACTTATTGCACAGCTTTGGCTGGCCTGGATAGAATATGGTCAGCCTGTCCCTCCCCAGGAAAGCTGAGGATGGCAGATGCTGGATGACATTGTCAATGACTCTTAGTTTTAGCTGCACAGACCATCCTCCCGTCCATATTCCTCGATCATCCATAATTTTGTGTAAGGGGCTCAGGATGTCCCCATATCTCCTCAGCCATACAGATAAATCCCCTTGCGGTATGGACTCATTGCGCACAAGAATCGTCACCATTTTAATAAGTGGCTGACGTGACACAACTTTGGGGATAAGCCCTTTCCAGTCCGGCAGGCTCCTACACACATGTTCATATTTCTCCCAAAATATGTCCAAAGACTCCGGACGGACAAAGGACAAATCGTACTCATAGGAGCCGGTCGGACTGATCAGGGCAAAGATATCTGCAGGTTTAAAGCCCATCTGCAGAATCTTATCAACCACAGCTCTCCTATATGGCGGAATACCTTCGCCTTCCCATCTGAGCTGTACCACATTCCTCCTTTTAAATAATGAGGAAGATAAAACATTTCCATGCTCCTTCCCTGCTTGCACCCCCCTCCCAAACCCTTCAGCAGCACCAGCATAGGTTTTCCTCCCAGACATACCACCAGCAATTGCAGCATTGTCTTTAGACACAGACACACCTGATGAGGAGCCTGAATCAACCCTTGCAGTCTTTGGAGCAGCAGAGACAAGACCCACCCCCTCCCCCTGCTCTGAGCACTCAGCTGCTTTCCTGGGTTCAATCACAGACTTGTCTACTGCAGACTCCAAAAAAGTTATAGTACTACTGCTCCCAGCATCTCCTCCACCATGCTCAGGAACAGCCACTGTATTTGGTCCAGGCAAAGCCTCTGCAATGTCCGTGGTGCACCTCTCTGCAGACTCTTCAACCAGAAACACACAGTTTTTTCCAATTTTCTCACCACTTGCATTTAAAAGTGGAATTTTTTCAGCAGGTGTATCAGGTTGCACTGCATGCTGCACATTGTCTATGGGTGTGGGCTGACAGCCCATAGCACTACAACCCTCAGCAAGCACATTGTCATTAAAGTTCACATCACCACCTTGCACACACACTGTACCTGCTTTCTGTGTTACCTCTGCAGTGTCATGGTTAATGGCGGGATCAAACTCCCTCCTGGATGTTGCAGGCTTAATGGTGAATTTTCCTCTCTCCACAGGTCTCTCTCTCATAGGGCGAGGAACGGTATCCATCTCCTCATCTGGGGAATCTGCAGAAAAATGGAACTTTCTTCCATCCAGAGGGGATTCCAGCTCAGCGACGAACTCCAACATGCCAGTACCCCCCTCAACCTCCTGCTCAGATGTTCCACATTGCTGCTGCAGAGGGAGGGAGACAGAGGCCTCCGCCATTGGGGGCTCAGCAGATCTCTGAGGTGTTGAAGAGCTGGGCTCATCCTCCGGGCCCACTTTCTCACTCTCTGCTGACTCTGTCGGTACCTGAATCTCCTCACTGACTGGGTCACTCTCCATGCTGGAAACGGCTCCTCTCCTCATACGGCTGAAACGCTCCTCATTCCTGTATTTCTCCTGAAGTGCTTCACAGCTTTCCTTCAGAGAGCTCACCAACTCTTTCTGCTTCCTCAAAGCTTGCTCCAAGTCCTTCAATTCAGGCCTCAGAGCCGGTCTCTTCTTACTGTACAGTTTGGCACAATACAACTTTTTCTTTTTAAATTCTACTTTCAAAGTTGCCAATTTCTCCTCCTCTTTCTCAATCCGCCTCAGCTTTTCAACAGTCCTCCGTCTAAAGGTAGGCAGAGATTCACCCCTCCTTCGGCCGAGCTCCATGTCCTCCATAGTCTCAGGCCTATCCAGGGGGCCCCCGCCAGGGTCCTCCCCAGGATCCAGCATCCTTCCTGGGGCAGAGAAGCAACTCTAGCCCCTGGCTTCTGGAAGCACACGAGCTAAGGAACCAGCAACCTCACACCTCGCTGTCAGGGAGTGGAATGGCAGTTTCCCACCATCCCTGTGCTGAGTTCCCAGGTCTGTACACCTGCTGTGCCCATTGTGAAGGGTCCCCACCATCCCTGTGCTGTGTTACCGGTTCTGTACACCTGCTGTGCCCATTATGAGGGTTCCCACCATCCCTGTGCTGAGTTCCCAGGTCTGTACACCTGCTGTGCCCATTATGAAGAGATGTGCTAGAAGAGGGAAGTTTTTTTTTTTTTTTGGGGGGGGGTTTGTACTAGTAGGGATAACTGGGGATATTTGTGCCAGGAGGGGGGGGGGGCGATAGGAAGTGTGCTAGGAGGGGAAATTTGAGGGGTAGAGGGTTTCTGCTAGAAGAGGAAAGTTTTTTTTGTCTTATTTTTTTTGGGGGGGGGGGGATTTGTGCTAGTAGGGGGAAGTTTTTTTTGGGGGGGTGGATTTGTGCTAGGGACAGAATTTTTTTTGGGGGGATGGGGTATTTATGCTAGTAGGTTTAATTGGTATTTGTGGGGGGGATAGGATTTGTGCTTGGAGGGGAAATTTGAGGGGTGGAGAGATGTGCTAGAAGAATAAAGTTTTTTTTTTTGGGGGGGGGGTTGTACTAGTAGAGATGACTGGGGATATTTGTGCCAGGAGGGGGGATAGGATGTGTGCTCAGAGTGGAAATTTGAGGGGTAGAGGGCTTGTGCTAGAGGAGGAAAGTTTTTTTTTTTGGGGGGGGTGGATTTGTGCTAGGGACAGAATTTATTATGGGGGGGTGGGGTATTTATGCTAGTAGGTTTAATTGGTATTTGTGCCAGGAGGGGGGATAGGATTTGTGCTCAGAGGGGGAATCTGGGGGGTAGAGAGATGTGCTAGAAGAGGGAAGTTTTTTATGGGGGTTTTTATGGGGGGGGGGGGGGTTGTATTAGTAGGGATACCTGGGGATATTTGTGCCAGGATGGGGGGATAGGATATGTGCTCGGAGGGGAAATTTGAGGGGTAGAGGGTTTATGCTAGAAGAGGGATTTTTTTTTGGGGGGGGCGGGTGATTTGTGCTAGTAGGGATACTTGGGGCTATTTGTGCCAGGATATGGGGATAGGATGTGTGCTCGGAGGGAAATTTGAGGGGTATAGGGTTTGTGCTAGAAGAGGGATTTTTTTTTTTCGTGGGGGGGGGGGGGATTTGTGCTAGTGGGGATGATTGGGGATATTTGTGCCAGGAGGGTGGGATAGGATGTGTGCTCAGAGGGGGAATCTGGGGGTTAGAGAGATGTGCTAGAAGAGGGAAGTTTTTTATGGGGGGGGGGGTTGTATTAGTAGGGATACCTGGGGCTATTTGTGCTAGGATGGGGGGATAGGATGTGTGCTCGGAGGGGAAATTTGAGGGGTAGAGGGTTTGTGCTAGAAGAGGGAATTTTTTTTTTTTGGGGGGGGATTTGTGCTAGTAGGAATGATTGGGGATATTTGTGCCAGGATGGGGGGATAGGATGTGTGCTTGGAGGGGAAATTTTAGGGATATTGAAGCCTATTAGAGCCTCTGGCTCTAATCACGTGCTTCAAAAAACAAAATCCCCTATTGGAATCCATGCGTCCATGGATGCATGGATAGCGGGGACGGCACCCCTGTGCCCCTAATGGACAAGCCGCCACTGGGGGGGGGGGACATGCAGATTAGAGATTCATTTTATTTTAGTGGGGGAGGTTTGCTGACACATAATCATACATCTTGGGTGAGGGGGGGACGCATGTTCGCCCTGGGCTCTAGATGACCTTGTCCCGGCGCTGCCCGTAAGTATTACTGAACTGCAGCAGAAATAAAAAAAAAGGTCTCCTGCCCTGACAGACAGGTCTGTGTTGTGTGGCAGAGCTGTGTAAATCCTAGGACTGTATGGAAATACAAATCCTTTGGAAGGTATAATTATTTAATTGCCTAAAGTTCAGCTTTATAATCTGTTTTTCTTTTAGTCTTCAGTCTTGTAAGGATTCCACCACATACCTGCATCTGATTATTTTCTCATATTTAGTTTAGTATTCAGTAAGTGGCCATCGTAAAAGTCATTACATCCCCTTGAGAACATGACTCGGGTGACTCGGATTTCGGGGCAGAAAACATTACTTACTTGAAGTTTTAGTTACGGAGAGTTGAAAGTAAGCCCCGCTCCCCCTCACCCACCCCCCCCCCCCCCCTCTACGTCTTCCAACATGTTTTGGGTCAATGTTGTTGTGTTTTAGCTGCCAGAATCCCCGAGTTCCCAGGATAAGCGATCGCTCTGCGAAAGAGAGGGGGCTTATCTCCGAACACACAGTTATTAGCCCTGCGCTGGAAGGGATTTCAGATGAATGTGCTTTCAACAAATGTTTGGTTTGGGCAATTTCCATTGGGGATTAAGCGGTCTCAATACTTAATCTCCATTACAGTGTCTTTTGTGCCTGACCTACGGAAGCGGAGACGGCTGCAAGGCTTGTCATCTGTAACCCGTTCGGGGGGGAAAAGCGCCCACGGAATCCCTTCCTTGGGTTAACCCTTTATGAAACCACCAGATGCCCATTGGGGGGGGGGGGGAAGCGCCAGCAGAATCCCTTTCTTGGGTTAACCCTTTTATGAAACCACCAGATGCCCATTGGGAGATTTATGAAGCCCATTGGCAGCCCAAATTCACCCGTTTGAGTCTCCTTCGGCCAATGTCTTTGAATTGATTCCCATTCTTCAAAAAGAAATCTATGGTCTCATTATAACAGGCTTGTCATCTGTAACCCGTTCGGGGGGGGGGGGGAGCGCCCGCGGAATCCCTTCCTTGGGTTAACCCTTTACGAAACCACCAGATGCCCATTGGGAGATTTATAAAGCCCATTGGCAGCCCAAATTCACCCGTTAAGAGTCTCCTTCGGCCAATGTCTTTGAATTGATTCCCATTCTTCAAAAGGAAATCTATGGTCTCATTATAACAGGCTTGTCATCCGTAACCCGTTTGGGAGGGGGGAAAGCGCCCGCGGAATCCCTTCCTTGGGTTAATCCTTTTTGAAACCACCAGATGCCCATTGGGAGCTTTATGAAGCCCATTGGCAGCCCAAATTCACCCGTTTGAGTCTCCTTCGGCCAATGTCTTTGATTTGATTCTCATTCTTCAAAAGGAAATCTATGGTCTCATTATAACAGGCTTGTCATCCGTAACCCGTTTGGGAGGGGGGAAAGCGCCCGCGGAATCCCTTCCTTGGGTTAACCCTTTTTGAAACCACCAGATGCCCATTGGGAGCTTTATGAAGCCCATTGGCAGCCCAAATTCACCCGTTTGAGTCTCCTTCGGCCAATGTCTTTGATTCCCATTCTTCAATATGAAATCTATGGTCTCATTTTAACTGTGACCTGAGTCACTTTCAGGGCCGGATTAACGTAGGGGCTATTGGAGCTGCAGCTCCAGGCCCTACCTTAATATAGGCCCAGGCTGGCCAGATTCACTATTACCGCTCTTTACTGTCACTTGTAAACACAGAAGAACCTCCCCACACAGCACAAAGGCCAGACACAAAGGGACAGTTGCTGATGCATGGATGTGTTTATGGGCTTCAGAGAGGGCACCCCATGTTTATTAGGCCTGCGCGCTGCACCCTTCCTCCTCAGGGCGCATGCCGAGGCATGGCTCTTAAGACCATTCAAAATCTTCAGCACCAAGCCCATGATGCTCTTATTACATTACTGGTCACTTTGGTTGGGGGGCTTGTGGAACCCAGATTACTTTAGAGAGGTTGGGAAACTCCTTGTTCAGCTTCCCCCGGCCCCTCTTATGTGTAAGTCACCCTGTGTCTGTTAGGGGCACAGAGTGACCAAGAAACCCCAGTTGGGTCTGCACCAGGGCTTTTTTTTCTCAGAGAAAAGCTACAGGAACTATCTCCTTCTGAGTCACCCTTCGTCTTTGCCCCCTACCCACCTCTGAGCAGGGACCCTAGGTTTCACCCCCTACCCACCATCCAGTACCGCCCCTTTTAGAGAATACAGAACCAAGTATCATTTTGCGCTACTAAGTAACTTGTATGGAATTTGATAGACCCCCACCCCAGCAACAGTAGACCCCCCCCCCCCAGCAACAATAGACCCTCCTGCAGCAATAGACCCCCCTCCCCCACAACAATAGTCCTCCCCCAGCAACAATTGACCCCCCACAACAAAATACCATCCTAGCAACCATAGACCCCCAGTAGCAAAAACAGATCTTCCAGTAGCTAGCATCAATAGACCCTCCAACAGCCAGCAACAATAAACCTCTCCCAGCAACAATTTACCCCCTAGCAACATAAGACCCCCCCCCCCACAAGCAACAATAGACATGCCTGGCAACAATAGACACCCACAAAAAATAGATCTCCACCAACGACAATAGATCCCCCAGCAGCCAGCATCGATAGACCTTCAGGCACACCCCAGCACTCCTTGCCATAAAATACATTCAGTGCTAGGGGTGCCGGAACTGCGTTCCCCCTGAAAAAAAGCTCTGGTCTGCACTAATCAGACTCGCTGTACAACCACACTGGACTCAGCCTTTCGTGTTACTCCAGTTATCCTGGGTTCTATATGTGTGGTTTGTGTTGAAAGAGTGAGGGGCTCTTTAACTTGGGTCAATAATATTTCTGAACAATGTCCCTCAGGAAATACAGTATATGAAGATGAATGGTTTGACTGACAGTTTGCTAGAATATTGCAGGAGTGTCTCATAGACCCTTGCTAGATAGTGAGGTGGGGTGGGGTTTGTTATTGTTAAGTACCTGTATCCCATTGTTCTATTGTTTCTGTCTGCCTTAAAAGCAACCTATTATGGGATGTATATGTGTATGTGGATTGGCTGCTAAGGGGAATGAGGGGTTTGTCCCAAAGTGTATATCTCTTTGTGCCTGTGTTTCAATAAACAGTTGTTATTCTGGTTCAGTCCAAAGCTAGTACTGCTTAGTTCTACAGGTACTATTGTTAAGTACCTGTATCCCATTGTTCTATTGTTTCTGTCTGCCTTAAGAGCAACCTATTATGGGATGTATATGTGTATGTGGATTGGCTGCTAAGGGGGATTAGGGGGTTGTCCCAAAGTGTATATCTCTTTGTGCCTGTGTTTCAATGAACAGTTGTTATTCTGGTTCACTCCAAAGCTAGTACTGCTTAGTTCTTGGGGCAACTATAGCCAGATTCACGGGTCTCATGTTCCAGAGCTTAGGAAGCAGCTTCTTGGTGGAGATATCCAGTTGGGGTGTCCGGAGTCCGTCACAATAACTTTCTGTATTCATAATTAGGCCAATGGTGTGTTCACTGAACCTGTTCTTTTTCAAATGCCCCTTTATGCATTGACATACCTCCTTGGACCACGGCTGCCCACATAGTATGGTCACCTGCTGACTTGGCACCATTCACGGGCAGCTTAGCTCCTCAATAAGACACAGAAGCTGAACTCAACACATTTTTACTAAGGCTACTTGATATACACTGAACAAAATTATAAACGCAATACTTTTGTTTTTGCCCCCATTTTTCATGAGCTGAACTCAAAGATCTAAAACTTTTTCTATGTACACAGAAGGCCGATTTCTCTCAAATATTGTTCACAAATCTGTCTAAATCTGTGTTAGTGATCCACCTCACAGGTGTGGCATATCAAGATGCTGATTGGACAGCATGATTATTGCACAGGTGTGCCTTAGCCTGCCCACAATAAAAGGCCACTCTAAAATGTGCAGTTTTATCACACAGCACAATGCCACAGATAACGCAAGTTTTGAGGGAGCGTGCAATTGGCATGCTGACTGCAGGAGTGTCCACCAGAGCTGTTGACTGTGAATTGGATGTCCATTTCTCTACCATAAGCCGCCTCCAAAGGCGTTTCAGAGAATTTGTCAGTACATCCAACCGTCCTCACAACCGCAGACCACGTGTAACCACACCAGCCCAGGACCTCCACATCCAGCATCTTCACCTCCAAGATGGTCTGAGACCGGCCACCCGGACAGCTGCTGCAACAATCAGTTTGCATAACCAAAGAATTTCTGCACAAACTGTGAGAAACCGTCTCAGGGAAGCTCATCTGCATGCTCCTCGTCCTCATCGGGGTCTCCACCTGACTGCAGCTCGTCATCGTAACCGACTTGAGTGGGCAAATGCTCACATTGGATGCCGTCTGGCACTTTGGAGAAGTGTTCTCTTCACGGTTTTCTTAGATCTTTAAGTTCAGCTCATGAAAAATGGCGGCAAAAATAAGTGTTGTGTTAATCATTTTGTTCAGTATAATTAGTGAGGTTGAAAAAAGACACCGGTCCTTCCAGTTCAACGTAAGATGTGTGTGTTTATGTCAATAGTACATCGTATACCCCTGTATGTTGTGGTCTTTAACCACTTCTGGACCGGAAGGATTTCCCCCCTTAATGACCAGGCCATATTTTGCGATTCGGCACTGCGTTATTTTAACTGACAATTGCGCGGTCGTGCGACGCTGTACCTAAATAAAATTGATGTCCTTTTTTTCCGCACAAATAGAGCTTTCTTTTGGTGATATTTGATCACCTCTGTGATTTTTATTTTTTGCGTTATAAACAAAAAAAAAAGGTGACAATTCTGGAAAAAAAGAAGAAACAATATTTTTTCACTTTCTGATATATAACATTCCCAAAAAAAATTAAAAAATCAAAATTTTTTAACATTTTAGGCCAATTTGTTTTCTGTTACATATTTTTGGTAAAAAAAATCGCAATAAGCGTATTTTGATTGGTTTGCGCAAATGTTATCGCAGCTACTAACTACGGGAAATTTATGTAATTTTTATTGTTTTTTTTTTTTACTAGTAATGGTGGCGATCTGCGATCTTTTGCAGGACTGCGACATTGCGGTGGACAGATTGGACCCCTGACTGACATTTTTGACACTATTGGGGGGACCAGTGACATTACTACAGTAATCAGTGCTAAAAATATGCAATGTTTCTGTAATAATGACACTGGCAGGGGAGGGATTAACACTATGGGTGATCAAGGGGTTAAATGTGTACCTAGGGACGTGTTTCTAACCGTGGGGGGGCGTGGCTTGTGGAATGACCATAGAGACCTGCGATCCTATATAAATTCCGATATAAATATATCATTCCAGGGAGAAGAACGGTCAGCTGTGTTTACAACAGCTGACCGTTCTTCTCTCTCAGCAGGGAACGATCGCAGGTATCAGGCGGCAATCGGAGCCACCTGCTCGCTGCATCGGCGCCCCCTAGCTGCCTGCGCACGACCGACGAATACCTACGGCGGTTCGCGCAGGAGCGACTGCCTGCCACATTATAACTGCGGCGGGTGATTGTAAAGTGGTTAAGATGCCCATCTAAACGATTTTTAAACTATCAATGCTCCCTGCTGATACCACTTCTTGTGGAAGAGAATTCCACATCCTTACCATTCTAACAGTAAAGAACCCCTTACGTAGTTTAAGGTTAAACCGCTTTTCTTCTAGTTTTAGTGAGTGACCACGTGTCTTATTGTATTCCCTTTCTCTGAAAAGTTTGTTCCTTATGCTAGGGTCACCAGTACAGTATTTGTACATTGATATCATATCCCCCCTCAATCGTCTCTTCTCCAGAGAGAATAAGTTCAGTGCTTGTAGTCTTTCCTCATAGCTGATGTCCTCCATTCCCCTAATTATTTTTGTTGCCCTTCTCTGGACTTTCTCCAGTTCCAGCATATCCTTCCTGAGGACCGGTGCCCAGAACTGGACAGCATACTCCAGATGTGGCCGGACCAGAGTCTTGTAGAGTGGGAGAATAATCTCTTTATTTCTGGAGTGAATCCCCTTTTTTATACATCCCAGTATTCTGTTGGCTTTGCTTGCAGCGGCTTGGCATTGCATGCCACTGCCAAGCCTGTTGTCTACTAGGATCCCCAGGTCCATTTCCATCTTAGATTCACCCAGAAATCCACCTCCTAGCGAGTAACTTGCGTTCGTATTTCTGACACCCAAGTGCATTACCTTACATTTTTCAATATTAAACCTCATCTGCCATGTAGTTTCCCACCCCATTATTTTGTTCAGGTCTTCTTGTAAGGTTACCAAGTCTCCCCCCCGCCAGACGTCTCCCCCCTCCAGCTGCCTTCCGCGGCTCGCCCGGGTCTCCCGTCCCACCGGGAGACCTGGGCATCCTACCTGCAGGGCCACCGAAGAGAAGACCCGATCAAAGCCGCATTCGGCTCTGATCGGGTCTCCATGTAAAAAAAAAACGGAAGTGATGTCATGACATAAATTTACCTCTTCTTATCTTCCACCTCTGGTGATTCAACACAAATGTATATGCTGTGCCTATTGTCACGTCAAAAAAAATGTTTCTCTTTTAGGGCTTGTTGCAAATCCCACTTCATTGTGTTGACACTTCAATTTTTTCCTCAAATTTCCACTTTAGATACTGTACACTATATCCACTTTACCAAGGGGCAGGGCCTAGCCGGGGCTCCCTGTCTGAATGGACACACAGAGCTGCAGCTCGGCATGGGTGCCCCTATAGCAAGCTGCTTGCTGTGGGGGCACTCGTCAGGAGGGAGGGGCCAGGAGAGCCGAAGAGGGACCCAAGAAGAGGCGGATCGGGGCTGCTCTATGCAAAACCATTACACAGAGCAGGTTAGTATGACATATTTGTTATTTTTAGGCAAAAAAAAAAACAGAGACTTTAGTATCATTTTAAGGAAAACTGGGGTCTTTGCTCTCACGTCACTTCCGGTCTCGGCTGTCAATGACCCAGCTCCACCCAACGCGTGTCGTCATGGTCACGCGACTTCTTCAGGGGTTTATTATTTTGTTCCAGGCATTTTTGGGCTTTAAATGAGTTGTAAAGGCAGAAGGTACATTCTATGCATTAGGATAAAAAGCCTTTTGTGTGCAGCAGCCACCCCAGCACCCCCTAATACTTACCTAAGCCCCATCTCTATCCAGCGATCTCTAGTGGCACTTTTCCACCGCAAGTACCGGCTCGACTCTACTCGGCCCTGCTTGGCCCGGTTTGGTTTTCCACTGCATGGTACCGCATGGTACAGTGTTGGAATGGTTCGGTACGGTTTGGTATGGTTTGCTTTTCCACTAAAGTAGTACTAAAGTAAGTGGGTGGGATAACAACGATTCTCTGACCAATCAGTGGCTAGTAGTGACAAACAGTCAGCTTCATGCAAAGGATTGTGGGATATGGTACCGGTATGGTACCTCTTGGAACCACAATCGAGGTGGTACTGTTTTAGCGAGCCGTACAGTTCGGTTCCATGTAGTGGAAAAGCGCCGCCGTACCGTACCGTTCCAACACCGTACCATGCGGTACCAGCAGTGGAAAAGCACAAAAGCGAGCCGAACCGTTCGGTTCCATGCAGTGGAAAAGCGCCATAGGAGTCCTTCGGCTGTCCAGAACTTTCCCTCCTGATTGGCTGAGACACAACAGCGGCGTCATTGGCTCCCACTGCTGTCACTTAAAGTCAGTTAGCCAATCAGGAGAGAGAGAGGGGGCAGAGCTGAATGGCAGCTCCATGTCTGAATGGACATACAGAGCTGCGGCTCGGCTCGGGTGCCCCCAAAGCAAGCTGCTTGCTGTGGGGGCACTCGACAGGAGGGAGGGGCAAGGAGAGCCAAAGAAGCACCTGAGAAAAGGAGGATCTGGGCTGCTCTGTGCAAAACCAACTGCGCAGAGGAGGTAAATATAACATGTTTGTTATTAAAAAAAAAAAAACACGAGACTTTACAAAAACTTTAAGTGCTGTTTTGCATATTATAGGTGGGTTATTTTGTGGTGGCTGACATTGTATAAATTCTAGCAGATGTGTAAACTTAGGAACACAACTATTGATACAGAGAATGAGGTCCAGGTGTGGCAATGTCCTTGAATCCCGTCTCTTTTAATATAAATATTCCTGTTATTATTCTCGCTCACAAAGATCGCTCTACAGCTCTCTGTAGGAGAAATTCATGAATAAAAAAAAGCCATTTCAAGGAGATACAGTCTGAGGCCGTTCAGGAAGTTGAATAAATTTACAAAAATATTTTTGGAACAACTGTGCTGAATAAGGAAATAGTTTCTATGTGGTAAGCTGGTGGAAATAGGAACTGGGTGCCGGGGTCACGGGCACAGGCTGCTTTGTGGAATATCTATGGCCTTAGTTTAAGACCAAAATATAGCGCTTGCTCAAAGCAATGAATACCTGTATGTATTACCTATATTCCAAAGGTAACTATGATACCAGTAAAATTGATATAACTGTGAATGAATATCCATTAAATATTGTGCAGATAATTGGTGGTTAAATATAAATATATTTAAACATATTGGACTAGGTGGGACTTTAAGTGAGACCCAAGCTGGTGGTGCCCGGCGTCTCCATCCCTATAACAAGAAAAAAATGAGGTTGAAGGATTGTAAGAGGTGCATGAAAGTCAGCCAGCCCCCAGTTTGATGTACTCACCCTCCAGTCTGTCACCAACCAAGTAGACCTGTCTCTTGGTACAAAGAACAGGGGTTTAGTTGACACACATTTGCAAACGCATGTGAAAGCTGCAGAGCCACTTCACGGCACCCTGTTATATCTGCAGTCCTAACACTCCTAATTTAGTGTCCTCACACTGGAGGCACATGGCTGCTAATGGATGGATGGGGGAACAGGTGAGAGGGAGATAGCCCAACCTCCCCCAACCCACCCTCATCCATGACTGGCTGTTGTCTCAAAACTCAAATAAATAGGTTGTAACGATGGTACAAACTGGAAGAGACCAGCTGAGAAGCATTACACCTCCATCCCCTTGGTGGATGCAGTATAAAGATAGGAAGGGATTTTATGTATGGGGCATGGCCTGTAAAGCACAATTCCTTTCAATCCCTAATTTCCTATTTGGGAATTTGTGTGAGACAAGCAGGTCATGCTATCAGTCTCCATCCCTGTATACGGAAAAAATAAGGTCAAATAAAACTGCATCCACCAAAAACGCACGAAAATCGCACGGTGGGACTTTATATGAGGCACCAAGCTGTAAGCAAGGCGTCTCCATCCCTGGTTGCTTAAACATATTGGACTAGGTGGGACTTTAAGTGAGACCCAAGCTGGTGGTGCCCGGCGTCTCCATCCCTATAACAAGAAAAAATGAGGTTGAAGCATTGTAAGAGGTGCATGAAAGTCAGCCAGCCCCCAGTCTGATGTACTCACCCTCCAGTCTATTTATTTGAGTTTTGAGACAACAGCCAGTCATGGATGAGGGTGGGTTGGGGGAGGTTGGGCTGTCTCCCTCTCACCTGTTCCCCCATCCATCCATTAGCGGCCATGTGCCTCCAGTGTGAGGACATTAAATTAGGAGTGTTAGGACTGCAGATTTAACAGGGTGCCGTGAAGTGGCTCTGCAGCTTTCACATGCGTTTGCAAATGTGTGTCAACTAAACCCCTGTTCTTTGTACCAAGAGACAGGTCTGCTTGGTTGGTGACAGACTGGAGGGTGAGTACATCAGACTGGGGGCTGGCTGACTTTCATGCACCTCTTACAATCCTTCAACCTCATTTTTTTCTAAATATAAATATATAAAAAAACAAATATGGATGAATATTGCTTCAATAAATTAACCGTGAATATCCCAAAAAGATATATGTATATATATACAATTCAAAAAGAGATTGTTATGCAAGTGACTTCAGTGCACAAAAAAAAAATATATAAATTAATGATAAGTGTCCTTGATATATATACAATCCAAAAAGGATTGTTATAAAAACTGACTTCAGTGTTCAAAAGATAAATATATAAATAATAAGTGTCCTTGATGACAAAAAATGAATGAATGTTCAATTCAAAAAGTGCACGTGCTTTATCAAATTCGCTGTGACATCAATTCCTTTTGTGGGTAAATAGGCTGGATCACTTACCAGATGTAGTGGGTTCTATATACCGTATGGCATTAGAACCTTTCAAGCTTAAGAAGCCCCCTGGGCTTAATAGGTATCCCCTCTAGGTGGTCTTCAATAGCAGGTAATTTCATCCGGGATATCAGTGACGGTATGTGGAAGAAAAAAAGAGGCTCCAAATAGCGTAAATCAAATTTAACTAAATCCTTTATTCCCCATATGTCGGGTGAAATTGTTTTAAAAGATCATGTCACATCACTGGTGGTCTAGCGGTACGGGCTGCTCGTCCTCCTCGCGGTGAGACAAGCTACTTCCGGCTTGCGCTCCACTCGGTGTGACGTAATGACGTTTGTGCGGTCCAAGCTGACGCGTTTCGTCACTTCCGGTGACGTCCTCAGAGCCATTGTACAGGCTGCTTTGTACCATAAAGGGGTAAAGCTATAACTATTTGAAAGCAGACCTTCCATTATTTACTGTATGTATATATATTTTATATATATATATATATATATATATATATATATATACATACACGCACACAGTATCTCATAAGACACCGTTCACACAGGGGCAACGCTACTTGCTGGGGCGACCTGTGAAGTCGCGGTGCAAAGCATATTCATATCATTGAAGTCAATGCAGGTCGCCTCCAGGTCGCCCCAAAGTAGTACAGGACCCTTTTTCTAAGTCGGAGCGACTTGTGTCGCTCCTATTAGAACGGGTCCTGTGCTAATCTATGGCAGACGACCCACCGCGACTTGTCAGGCGACCAAGTCGCCTGACAAGTCGCGCTAGTGTGAACCGGGTCTAAGTGAGTACACCCCTCACATTTTTGTAAATATTGTATTATAACTTTTCATGTGACAACACTGAAGAAATGACACTTTGCTACATTGTAAAGTAGTGAGTGTACAGCTTGTATAACAGTGTAAATTTGCTGTCCCCTCAAAATAACTCAGCGCACAGACATTAATGTCTAAACTGCTGGCAACAGAAGTGAGTACACCCCTAAGTAAAAATGTCTAAATTGGGCCCAAAGTGTCAATACTTTGTGTGACCACCATTATTTTCCAGCCTCTTCCACTCCTCCATGATGACATCACAGAGCTGGTGGATGTTAGAGACCTTGCGCTCCTCCACCTTCTGTTTGAGGATGCCCCACAGATGCCCAATAGGGTTTAGGTCTGGAGACATGTTGGCCAGTCCATCACCTTTACCCTCAGCTTGTTTGATAAGGCAGTGGTCGTCTTGGAGGTGTGTTTGGGGTCGTTAGAATACTGCCCTGCATCTCCAAAGGGTAGGGGATCCTGCTCTGCTTCAGTATGTCACAGTACATGTTGGCATTCATGGTTCCCTCAATGAACTGTAGCTCCCCAGTGCCGGCAGCACTCATGCAGCCCCAGACCATGACACTCCCACCACCATGCTTGACTGTAGGAAGACACACTTGTCTTTGTACTCCTCACCTGGTTGCTGCCACACACGCTTGACACCATCTGAGCCAAATAACTTTATCTTGGCCTCATCAGACCACAGGAGATGGTTCCAGTAATCCATGTCCTTAGTCTGCTTGTTTTCAGCAAACAGTTTGCAGACTTTCTTGTGCATCATCTTTAGAAGAGGCTTCCTTCTGGGATGACAGCCATGCAGACCAATTTGATGCAGTGTGCGGCGTATGGTCTGAGCACTGACAGGCTGACCCCCCACCCCTTCAACCTCTGCAGCAATGCTGGCAGCGCTTATTTCCCAAAGACAACCTCTGGATATGATGGTGAGCACGTGCACTCAACCTCTTTGGTGGACCGTAGCGAGGCCTGTTCTGAGTGGAGCCTGTCCTGTTTAACAGCTGTACGGTCTCGGCCACGGTGCTGCAGCTCAGTTTCAGGGTCTTGGCAATATTCTTATAGCATAGGCCATCTTTATGTATAGCAACAATTTTTTTTTAGATCCTCAGAGAGTTCTCTGCCATGAGGTGCCATGTTGAACTTCCAGTGACCAGTATGAGAGAGTGACTTGTTACAAAGTTACAATGTACAGTCTGATCACCGGGGGGGAGGGGGGACTGGGGAAATGCTTCCTCCCACCAGCAGCAGACTGATGACATCATCTCAGCCTAGGCAAAGTCATTGACTGGAGCTCAAGGGTAGTTTTTAATGATAAAAGTCAGAGCTTTACCTAAAAAATATTGTGGTTTATTTGACATGTCAGAAATGTATCAATGCAGACTTGTAAAGTCTCTAAAAGGTCCAATTTAACTTTCCACGTTGGGGGTACAAAATAACCTGAGAGGCATTACTAAGAGAGGAAAGAAAAAGAAAAAAAAACTGAAGAGAGACAAGAAAGAATGCTAGGAAGACAGGAAGGAAAGAAAGACAGGAAGGAAAGACAGGAAGGAAAGAAAGAAAGAAAGAAAGAAAGAAAGAAAGAAAGAAAGAAAGAAAGAAAGAAAGAAAGAAAGAAAGAAAGAAAGAAAGAAAGAAAGAAAGAAAGAAAGAAAGAAAGAAAGAAAGAAAGAAAGAACGAGAGATGCAAGGAAGGTAGACGAGAAGAAGGAAAGAAAGAAAGAGAGATGCAAGGAAGGTAGACGAGAAGAAGGAAAGAGAGAAAGAGAGATGCAAGGAAGGTAGACGAGAAGAAAGAAAGAAAGAAAGAAAGAAAGAAAGAAAGAAAGAAAGAAAGAAAGAAAGAAAGAAAGAAAGAAAGAAAGAAAGAAAGAAAGAAAGAAAGATGCAAGGAAGGGAGAAGAGATGAAGGAAAAAGGGAGGAAGGAAGGGAAGGAGGATGAAAGCAGCAAGAAAGCAAAAAAGGAGAAAGAAAGATATGAAAGAAGAATGAAGGATAGAAAGAAGGAAGAAAGGAAAGAAAGAAAAAGAAAGCAAAAAAGGAGAAAGAAAGCTGGGTAGGAAGAAGGAAAGCAAGAAAGAAATAAGGAAAGAGATGCAAGGAAGGGAGAAGAGGTGCAGGAAGCTGGAAAGAAAAAGAAAGGAAAGGAAGAAAGGAAAGAAAGAAAGAAAAGAAAGCAAGAAAAGAAAGAAAGAAAAGAAGGAAAGAAAGAAAGAAAGAAACTAAAGAAAGGAACGAAAGAAAGGAAAGAAAGGAACGAAAGAAAGAAAGAAAAGAAAGAAAGAAAGATGCAAGGAAGGGAGAAGAGATGAAGGAAAAAGGAAGGAAGAAAGGAAGGAAGGAAGGAAGGAAAGGAAAGAAAAGGAAAAGGAAAGGAAAGGAAAGGAAAGGAAAGGAAAGGAAAGGAAAGGAAAGGAAAGGAAAGGAAAGGAAAGGAAAGGAAGAAGGAAGATGGCAAGAAAGTAAAAAAGGAGAAACAAAGATAGGAAAAGAGAAAATAATTATGCAAAGAAGAAAGAAGGGTGAACAAAGAAAAAAGGAAGGAAGTAGGTTGGAGGGATGGAAGAAAAAAAAAAAAAAGAAGAATGAATGGAAGGAAGAAAGTAGGATGACAGGAAGAAAGAATGGGAAAAGGAATGATGGATCAAAAAGGAAGTTGTAAGAAAGCAAGAAAGAAATAAAGGAGAAAGCTGGGAAGAGAAAATAAATATGCAAAGAAGAAAGACGGGGTGGAAGAAGGAAGGAAAGAAGGAAGTAGGATGGAAAATAAAAAAAAAAGATAAAAGAGATAAATTGAAGAAAGGAAGAAATATGCAAGGAAGGAAAAGAGGAGGAAGGAAGGAAGAAAAGGGGCAGGAAGAAGGAAGGAGGGAAGGAAGGAAGGAAGGAGAAAGAAAGCTAGGAGGAAAGGAAGGAGAAAAAGAAGGGAGGAACTTAGGAAGGAAGAAAAAAGGCACGAAGGAAGGAAGGTTGGGAGAAGGAAGGAAGGAGAAAGAAAGCTAGGAGGAAAGGAAGGAAGGATGGGAGTAGGAAGGAAGGAAGGGCAAAGAAAGCTAGGAGGAAAGGAAGGAGAGAAGGAAGGAAGTATGGGAGAAGGAAGGAAGGATAGGAGAAGGAAGGAAGGATGGGAGAAGGAAGGAAGGATGGGAGAAGGAGGGAAGGAAGGAAGGAAGGATGGGAGAAGGAAGGAAGGAGTAAGAAAGCTAGGAGAAAAGGAAGGAGAAAAGGAAGGAAGGATGGGAGAAGGAAGGAAGGATGGGAGAAGGAGGGAAGGAAAGAAGGATGGGAGAAGGAAGGAAGGATGAGAGAATAGAAGGAGAAAGAAAGCTAGGAGGATAGGAAGGAGAGAAGGAGGGAAGGAAGGAAGGAAGGAAGGAAGGAAGGAAGGAAGGAAGGAAGGAAGGAAGGAAGGAAGGAAGGAAGGAAGGAAGGAAGGAAGGAAGGAAGGAAGGAAGGAAGGAAGGAAGGAAGGGAGGGGAGGAAGGAGAAAGAAAGCTAGGAGGATAGGAAGGAGAGAAGGAAGGAAGGATGGGAGAAGGAAGGAAGGAAGGAAGGAAGGAAGGAAGGAAGGAAGGAAGGAAGGAAGGAAGGAAGGAAGGAAGGAAGGAAGGAAGGAAGGAAGGAAGGAAGGAAGGGGAAAGAAAGCTAGGAGGATAGGAAGGAGAGAAGGAAGGATGGAATAACAAGAGAAGGAAGGAAGGAAGGAAGGAAGGAAGGAAGGAAGGAAGGAAGGAAGGAAGGAAGGAAGGAAGGAGAAAGAAAGCTAGGAGGATAGGAAGGAGAGAAGGAAGGAAGGATGGGAGAAGGAAGGAAGGCTGGGAGAGGGAAGGAAGGATGGGAGAGGGAAGGAAGGAGGGAAGGAAGGAGAAAGAAAGCTAGGAGGAAAGGAAGGAGAGAAGGAAGGAAGGATGGGAGAAGGAAGGAAGGGGAAAGAAAGCTAGGAGGATAGGAAGGAGAGAAGGAAGGAAGGATGTGAGAAGGAAGGAAGGATGGGAGAAGGAAGGAAGGAAGGAGGGAAGGAAGGAAGGAAGGAAGGAAGGAAGGAAGGAGGGAAGGAAGGAGAAAGAAATCTAGGAGGAAAGGAAGGAGAGACGGAAGGAAGGATGGGAGAAGGACGGAAGGAGAAAGAAAGCTAGGAGGAAAGGAAGGAGAGAAGGAAGGAAGAGTGGGAGAAGGAAGGAAGGAGGGAAGGAAAGAGGGACGGGAGAAGGAAGGAAGGATGGGAGAAGGAAGGAAGGAGGGAAGGAAGGAAGGAAGGAGAAAGAAAGCAAGGAGGAAAGGAAGGAGAGAAGGAGGGAAGGATGGGAGAAGGAAGGAAGGAGGGAAGGAAGCTTGGAGGAAAGGAAGGAGAGAAGGAAGGCTGACATTTGACAATCTGGTAATTCCTCCTCTTTTCAGGTTTAGTAAAGCTGCCGCTGAACGCTCTGCACCGCCTCTTAGCGGAGGATTCGCAGCTCTTCCATAATACGGCTCAGCAGCCTTGTAAAATCTTTACCACGCTAATAAAGGGAGAAGTCTCGGTCATATTTGGCTCTTAGCTGCAGATTAGGGAAGACAGAAGTTTTGTATTGTCTCCCTGATCACGTGTGTACAGAGACGCCTCCCTCCTCCGCACAGTATACAGCATGACTCTGCAATTATCAGTCTGTATAATAATACGGAGCTGCCTCACAACCGTGTGTAATGCACGTGATTGCTGCGCCATTTAAAGGGTTACCTTAAGATTACATGTCACCTCTGAAAAGCGATTCCCCATGGATCAGATGGGTGGCCAGGGCTACCATAAATGTGAAAGAGCCCATAGCTTCAAAGAACAGAAGAGTCAAGCCGGTCGAATGTTTCATATTTGTATCCTGGAAATATGGGGATATAGAGTATCATCACACCAACACCAGAACCCTGTGGGCAGTATACTTTAATTCTCTGGGTTAATGAAATTCGAACCATCACAGCGGAGTTGTCATTTCTCTCATCCCAGGCGATGTCAGGTGTCACATGTGGGCATATCATGTCTTCTGGCCTTCCTATTCCTTTTATAAGTTCTTTCCAGATGAGTCATGTGACAAGGCTCAGACAGTTGTATTATAGGGCAGCCATGTAACAAATTAAGGGGTTGTCAGGGTGCCAGGAAGCCAGACCACACGAAGATGCAAGTAAAATAAAGCAGTTTATTAGAGCAACAAAAATAAATGCACAGCAAGGGTGAGGAGCGAAATCAGGAACAGCCGGGGTCAAGTCCAGAGCGGGTAGTTATCCAAGCCGGGATTGAGTATAGAAGCGGGTAGTCATTCAAGCCGGAATCGAGTCTAGAAGCAGGTAGTCATCCAAGCCGGGGTCAAGTCCAGAAGCGGGTAGTTATCCAAGCCGGGATCAATTCTAGAAGCGAGTAGTCATCCAAGCCGGGGTCAAGTCCAGAAGCGGGTAGTTATCCAAGCCGGGATCAATTCTAGAAGCGAGTAGTCATCCAAGCCAGGGTCAAGTCCAGAAGCAGGTAGTCATCCAAGCCGGGATCAATTCTAGAAGCGAGTAGTCATCCAAGCCAGGGTCAAGTCCAGAAGCAGGTAGTCATCCAAGCCGGGATCAATTCTAGAAGCGAGTAGTCATCCAAGCCAGGGTCAAGTCCAGAAGCAGGTAGTCATCCAAGCCGGGATCAATTCTAGAAACGGGTAGTCATCCAAGCCGGGGTCAAGTCCAGAAGCGGGTAGTCATCCAAGCCAGGATCAATTCTAGAAGTGGGTAGTCATCCAAGCCAGGGTCAAGTCAGTCCAGAAGCAGGTAGTCATCCAAGCCGGGATCAATTCTAGAAGCAAGTAGTCATCCAAGCCAGGGTCAAGTCCAGAAGCAGGTAGTCATCCAAGCCGGGATCAATTCTAGAAGCGGATAGTGATCCAAGCCGGGGTCAAGTCCAGAAGCGGGTAGTCATCCAAGCCGGGATCAATTCTAGAAGTGGGTAGTCATCCAAGCCTAGTCATCCAAGCCAGGGTCAAGTCCAGAAGCAGGTAGTCATCAAAGCCGGGATCAATTCTAGAAGCGAGTAGTTATCCAAGCTGGGGTTGAGTCCAGAGGTGGGTAGTCTGCCGATGCCAGGTCGTCTGTTGATGCCGGGTTGTCTGCTGATGCGGAATCGAGAGGAACACAGAGGACAGAAGACTGCTAGCAGTGATGCACCTTGGAGCACAAACACAAGGGCAAGGACTGCAACCGATCAGGTGATAGATATAGTCAGGTGTGCATCATCATCACTGAGCGACGCCCAGGCAGCAGGCAAGTGATGATGCAAACAGAGTTTATAAAAGACAGCAGTCTGCAAGATAGCTGCCAACAGGAAGGCAAGGTAAGACCTTGACAGGGGTATATAGAACAATAATAATAAAAGGTGAATAAACATGTATCAAAAGAGTACTCTGTGTGTTGTGTGTGTTGGGACACGTGTTGGTCTGTTTTGTGCTGGTGACTGCAGGGAGGTGTTATAAAGGACAGTATGTGAACTCATGCGGTGCTATGTACAAAGTATATGTGCATGTAAATAAATAAAACAAAATAATAAATAAAATATTGAACAGTGAAAAAATGTGTATATGGTCTCTCTGGATTATATTACATGGGACTGCTGCTACCACTAATGTACCCACTCCTCAGGAAGTCATGTCACCTGTGACGCAACGTGTGGGGCGGAGCCAGTGACTTCACTTCCAGTTACCGTGAAAACAGGAAGTGGACTGAGATACTCAGTGATTGAATTGGAAATACCCACCCATGTGGTTTTATTATTTATGAGTGCATTTTACAGCAATTAAAGTGTTTTGACCTGATTATATAGGGTTGCACTATGAGATTTTCTTTTGAGCAATACCTGAAGGAAAGGCACCCCCACACAAAGTGACTGCTAATAGCTGGAGGTGAAACCGCATGAAAACCCTTCTAAAGCGCAAGTGGCCTATTATATTCCATCAAACCTTAGCCCCTGGTCACACCTATGCGACAGGTCCAAATCACATGACAGGTCGCACCCTATTGTTGGCAATGGAACTGGTGAAATTGGTGCGACGCTGACTTTGCGGTGCTGCACTGATTTAACCTCTTGCCGACCGCCGCACGACTATTTACTGCGGCGGTCAGCCCCTCACAGGCAAAGAGATGTAGGGCTACGTCGCTAGCCTGTGAGGCTCTAGGGAGCGAGCGCGCGCCCCCGTGCATGGGCACTCGCGATCTTCCGTTACACCGGAAGAAAGGCAGGCGGCTAATGTAAGCACAGCCACCTGTCATTCTTCCCTGTGTAAGAATGGAGATCAGACGGTTCTACTATGTAGGACCGTTGATCTCTGTTCTTACACTAGTAGCCACAGCCAATCACAGTTAGAAACACGCCCCTAGGACACACTTAACCACTCCCTCTCCAATACAGTTAACCCCTTCACTGCCAGTGTCATTTTTACAGTAACAGTACATATGTATAGCACTGATTACTGCAGTAATGTCACTGGTAACCCCAAAAGTGTCAACAATGTCAGTCAAGGGTCCGATCTGTCCGCCGCAATGTCGCGTTTAAAAAAAACAACAAAAATGACAAAAATCTTTTCCATAACTTTTGCGCAAACCAATCAAAATACGCTTTTTGCGATTTTTTTTACCAAACATAGGTAGCATAAAACAAATTGGCCTAAAATGTTAAAAAATTTTGATTTTTACATTTTTTGGGGGGGGGAATTTCATATAAAAAAATTTGAAAAATATTGTTATTTTTGCAAAATTGACGCTCTTTTTTTGTTTATAGCGCATGATCAAAAAATTGCACAGGTGATCAAATACCACCAAAAGAAAGCTCTGTTTGTGGGAAAAAAAAAGGCCGTCGAATTCGTTTAGGTACAGCGTCGCCCGACCGCGCAATTGTCCGTTAAAGTCACGCAGTGCCGAATCGCAAAATAGGCCCTGGTCAGGAAGGGGGTAAAATCTTCCTGGGGCTTAAGTGGTTAAAAATGTAGTTCCTGCTCTACTTTTGCCTATTTCAGGTGCGACTTGCATAGACATCTGTGCATGAAATCCCTGCAGATGTCAGCCAAGTCGCGCTGACCCGTGGCTTTGAAATCGTGCAATCTCAAGTGAAGTTGTGCGATTTTAAAGTCAGATTTGGTGTGAGCGGGCATTGCACATATTGGTGGATTGGCGGTTTGGGCACTGGAGCACTTTTAACCAAAATAATCCTGTGGACGATTTCTTGGGTGAAGGTGAAGGTGCATGGGAAACGATAAAACCTCCATTAATCTCAGAACATGACCTGGACCACCAATGTTGTGTTTATCTCTTGGATCTTCTTCGGTTTCTGGTTGACCTTCTTCCAACCCTGCTGCTCCAAGACGCACTGCATCCCATCTTCGGGTCTGCTAGCAGGACGTCATCAGACCCACTTGAAAAAGGATTTGCAACTCAAAATCCACATGTAGAAGCCACGTGTCATCAGTTTAAACTTCACACTTCCTACTTCAGCATCTGACATTTCTCAAATCTGATTTACTTAGGTTAACCAGCAGCTGCAAAACACTTTTGGCCAAAAAAATAGGAGAGCGGTTGCCAAATAAGGACTTTCTCGGTGTGATCGTATTTATTTTGGCCAGAGACCTCAAACAATGTTTGGCCCTTACTTCTGGTACGCAACAAGGGGGGCTGTGTATGTTTACACGGGATGTTTATGTCTGCCTGTACAATGGGGATCAGTCACTTTACATACCATGCTCTCAGTTGAACTCTCCTAATTATTGATATTATCTGTGCTGTATGGCCTGCTGGGGCTTCCAGAGCTCTCCTTCATCCTCAAAAAATTCATATTGGATCTCTACAAAGAGGAGCTCCAAGAGCCTCCTCAAAACACGTATAGCTGAAATCTAGGAAATACATAATGATCAACTTAGAGGACCCAAACTATAGTCAATAGGTGAGTAAAAGAGGTCTACAAAAACCTCGTCAGTGGTCCAATCGGCAAAGGGGCTCAATGTCATATGTCTAAGAATAGGTCAGAGTCATCTGGTTTAATAAACAACAATGTTTCAATTTTTGGTGAAATAAAGGAATTTGATGTTCATTAACCACTTGTCTACAGTGCACTTCACCCCCTTCCTACCCAGGCCAGTTTTCAGCTTTCAGCGCTCTCACACTTTGAATGACAATTACGCGGTCATGCAACGCTGTACCCATATGAAATTTTTATCATTTTTTTTTCACACAAGTAGAGCTTTCTTTTGGTGGTATTTAAAGCGGAGTTCCGGGCACAGAAATGATTTTTTGATGAACATACCCCCGGGACAGTCAGGGCTAGCACATTCCACAATGGCTAGCCTCTGATCTGTCCCGGTTCGCACTTACCTTTTAGAAGAAATACTTACTTAGAAAATTTCTTCCACAGCGTTTCCATCTCTGTTGTGGGCAGCTGAAGCCGGCGCGGTCCTCTTCTCTGTCTTCTTCCGCGTCTTCGTGTCCCAGAATGCACTGCACCGGCCCCTCTCGTCACTTCCGGTGCAGCGCCGCATTCCTAAACAGCTTCTGGGCATGCCCAGAAGCTGTTTAGCAGGGGAATGCGGCGTCGCCCGGAAATGACGAGCGGGGCCGGTGCCGTCGCATTGATTCCTGGGAGCTATGACGTTTAGCTCCCAGGAATCATCGCGAGGCAGGAAGTGACGGGGTGAGCCTCGGCGCTGGAGGAGGAAGCAGTCATAGGTGAGTATTTACGATCTTCAATAAAAAGGTGAGTGAACAAAAAAAAATAAAAATAACTATCCAATTCCTTTTCAGGTGAGCTCTACCTAGCGGAGGGGCACAAAAAAAAAAATCGTTTTTGTGCCCGGAACTCCGCTTTAATCACCTCTGGGTGTTTTATTTCTTACAGAAAAAAAAAAAATACATAAAATTTAAAAAAAAAAATGTTTTTCTTATTTTCTGTGAGTAAATTTTGAAAATAAATAACTTTTTCTAACTCTTTGCGGTAGTTATAGACCAATATCGCTGTTGAATGTGGACCAGGGGCGTAACTACAGGGGTTGCAGGGGTTGCAATCGCTACCGGGCCCTATGCTCCAGGGGGCCCGGTAGCAAACCAGTGGGTGAACTTCCAGGATCGCAAAGGTCACACTTGCGACCGGACGCTGGCATTGCACCACTGTGGGGAGGCCCCAAGATTGCAGGAAGGGGGCCCACAAGATTGCAGGAAGGGGGCCCACTGCAGAACCTGTGAAAGAATCCTGCTGCGGGACCGTAATAAAAGGCCATGCAACGAGTGTAAAGAGCCCCAGGATTAGTGGGAAGAGCCCTGGGCTTGAAGGTAAGGGCCCCGGCCAGGGGTCTGGGGGGCCCTTCATGGTTTCTTGCATCAGGGCCCTGAAGGTTCTAGTTACGCCTCTGATGTGGACCAAAGATTATTGCAAATAGACTAACAGAACATATAAATTCTTTGATACACTTAGATCAAGCAGGCTTTGTCCCTCAAATAGAAACGAAGGATAATACAATAAAAGTATTAAATCTAGTACATATAGCGGAAAATACTCATCTCCCGTGTGTTTTTTTAGGAACAGATGCAGAAAAAGCATTTGACCGCATAGATTGGGAATATATGTTTTCTACACTGAATTTTATAGGAATAGACAAGATCATGTTTCAGTGGATCCAAGCTATTTATTCTGCATCATGGGCTCAAGCAAAAGTCAACGGTATTCTATCGGATTCTTTCCCTATCAGAAATGGGACAAGACAAGGTTGCCCTCTTTCCCCTTTATTATTTGTCTTATCTTTAGAGCCATTTCTCTGTCGAGTGAGACAAAACATGGATATATCAGGAGTAGTGCGGGGAAACAGGCAATATAAAGTTACTGCATATGCAGATGACTTAATGTTTTCACTCACTAGACCAGAGATATCCTTTCCAAATCTATTAAAAGAATTTGAAATATACGGAAGATTATCCAATATGAAGATAAATCTTGATAAATCAGAAGCTATGGGAGTGGGAGCTTCTCCTTCTTACTTCCAGAGACTGAAACAGAACTTTGGGTTTAGACGGACGGAGAAAGCGATAAAATACTTAGGAACATTCATACCCCCCCAAGGTAAAGAAAGTATTTGAATATAATTTCATCCCCCTTTTGAATAGAACAAAATTGCTGTTGGAAAAATGGAACACAGGAATACATTCCTGGTTTGGTAGATCAAATTTGATAAAAATGTCGATTCTTCCAAAATTCTTATACCTCTTTCAAACTTTACCCATCAAAATTTCAGCTCAATATCTTAACCACTTAAGCCCCGGAGGATTTTCCTGCTAAACGACCAGGGGGTATTTTGCGATTCGGCACTGCGTGACTTTAACGGACAATTGCGCGGTCGTGCGACGCTGTACCTAAACGAATTTGACGTCCTTTTTTTCCCACAAACAGAGCTTTCTTTTGGTGGTATTTGATCACCTGTGCGATTTTTACTTTTTGCGCTATAAACAAAAAAAGAGCGTAAATTTTGCAAAAATAACAATATTTTTCACATTTTTTTATATGAAATTCCCCAAAAAAAAAATGTAAAAATCAAAATTTTTTAACATTTTCGGCCAATTTGTTTTATCCTACCTATGTTTGGTAAAAAAAAATCGCAAAAAGCGTATTTTTATTGGTTTGCGCAAAAGTTATCGTGTTTACTAACAAAGGGAAAGATTTTTGTCATTTTTGTTGTTTTTTTTTTAACGCGTAATAGCGGCGATCTGCGATTTTTTTTGCGGTACTGCGACATTGCGGCGGACAGATCGGACCCTTGACTGAAATTTTTGACACTTTTGGGGTTACCAGTGACATTTCTACAGTAATCAGTGCTATATATATGCACTGTTACTGTAAAAATACACTGGTAGTGAAGGGGTTAACTTTATTTGGGAGGGAGGGGCTGTGTGTGTCCCTAGGGGCGTGCTTTCTACTGTGATTGGCTGTGGCTTGAGGTGAAAGGACACTGATCAACAGATCTACATAGAAGATCTGTCTGATCAGTGTTTTAACACGGAGGAGAATGACAGGCAGCTTGTTTACACTAGCTGCCTGACTTTCTCCCTCTCCCCCGACGATCGCCGAGTGAGCGGCGGACATCGGGTCCGCCGGTCACACGCGCGGGGGGGGGGTCCGTGACCACGCGGGAGCGGGAGCGCGCCTCCGGCGGCACGCGCTCGCTCCCCAGACCCTCCCAGGCTAGTGACGTTAATTAACGTCACTCTGCCTGGCAGGGGCTGACCGCCGCAGTAAATTTACTTGCGGCGGTCGGCAAGCGGTTAAGCAGGTCCAATCAGTATTTATAAATTTTACTTGGGCAAAAAAGAAACCAAGATTGTCAGTCAAATACCTAACTCTTCCAAAAAAAATATGGAGGTGTGTCCTTACCGGACATACGTAGATATTATCAAGCCTCCCATTTATGTCGTCAAACTGATTGGTGTAGACACCATGAATTTAAATTGTGGATAGGTTTGGAACAATCTCAAACACCAATCTCCCTGAATAGGGCTGCCTGGTGCTATGACTATCTACCGGGGACCTTGAAAAGCCACCCGTTGATAGGTAATACACTAAAGATAGTCTCACAAGTATATATAAAGGGGAGGGAAAAAAAATCTAGAATCTCCTTTATTTCCCATTTTGGGAAATCCAATGTTCCCTATGGGAATGGAAAAAGGCCCATTTTGGAGAATGAAAAGAAAAAGGTTGTTTCCAAGCCTCACATTTTCTGAAGGGAAAGAACTGGCCGACACTTGAGATACTGATGAATAAAGAAGATACCTTTGGACTTCCGTTTTGGAGTGCCTTACAGGTACATCATTACCTTAATACACTACCACAACCTCAGAGATTTGGAAGGCAGGAAACAATCTTTGAAAGATATTGTTCAGAAACAGGAACCTTAAGTCATACTTTATCTAAAATGTATAATTTGCTAGTGACACCTAAAGACCAGGCTAAATTACCCTATCTAAGTAAATGGGAAGAAGAAATGAATTGTACCTTTTCCTCCGAGCACCAACAAAAAATAATAGATCTGGCTTTTCAGTCCTCCATATGCACCAAAATGCAAGAATCAAATTATAAAATCTTAACAAGGTGGTATTACACCCCTCAGAGACTGAATAGTATTTATTCTAATACATCAGATCGGTGTTGGCGCTGTCAAGAGGAAATAGGTACAATGATGCACATATTTTGGACTTGTGCTAAGATAGGAGGATTCTGGGAGGAAATTAGAAGAATAATGCAGAAATTTACGGAGGTAGAGATCCAAATGGATCCTGCCTTCTTCTTATTACAGGTATCAATAATGTCAACAAAAAAATACAAAAGATCAATAATAAGTCACTTAGGCCCCGTTCACATAGGGGCGATCCGACTTCTAGGGGCGACCTCCGAGGTCGCGGTGCGAGCAGCGTGCCGCGACCTCGGAGCGGCCGGCACAGACTTCATAACATTGAAGTCTATGACGGTCGCTCCGGGTCGCCCCAAAGAAGCTCCGGACCCTTTTTCTAGGTCGGAGCGACTTGTGTCGCTCCTATTAGAACGGGTCCGCAGCTTCCCTATGGAAGGCGACCAACGGCGACCTGCAGGTCGCCTCAGTGTGAACGGGGACTCAGCAAATGCAGCTAGATTATGTATCCCTTTGGGGTGGAAAAAAAATACTCCACTCTCTATAAGGGATTGGATAGAGAAAGTGGAGGAAATAAATAAAATGGAAGATCTGACCCTAACAGCAAATCATAATAGAGAGAGCTATAGACAGACATGGGAGGGATGGAATGTATTCATCCTCTCTGAAGAAGGGAAGACTCTTAGAGAGTAAAGTAATAAGGAAGTTTGAGAAGTTTGCCATTGGAATTGAGAAGAAGAAGGGGGGAGGGTTCGTTTTTTTTTTTTTTAGGGGAGTGGTGGTATAGCTTCTTATTGTTTATGGGGGGGGAAGAAAGGGTGGGGAGGGGTAAAAGAAAGAGAAATGGAAAGGTAGGTTGATGTAAGAGGCTGTATTGTATAAAAAATGACATTTCGTGGGAAAAGAGAAAACAGGCCGCCATAAGTTAGGATGAGGATAAAGATAAATATTTCTACTCCTAAATGTGCATTTTCTTGTTGTATATTACTTTAGTTGGCTGTTATCTTATGAAATGTTAAATGTAAAATCCTTTTCATTTTTCTCCTTCACTGATGTGCGCTGATGAGGTGGCACTGATGGGTACTGATGAGGTGGCACTTATGGGCACTGATGAGGTGGCACTGATGAGGAGGTACTAATATGCCACACTGATGGGCACTGATAGGTGGCACTAATAGGCGGCACTGATGAGCACTGAGAGGTGGCACTGATGAGCACTGATAGGTGGCACTGATGGGCACTGAGAGGCGGCACTGACGCGTGGCACTGATGGGCACTGACAGGCAGCACTGATGGGCACTGACGCGTGGCACTAATGGGCACTGACGCGTGGCACTAATGGGCACTGACGGGTGGCACTAATGGGCACTGATGGGCGGCACTGATGGACACTGATGGGCAGCACCATCAGTGCCCACAATCAGTGCACTGACAGGCAGCACTGATGGGCACTGACGCATGGCACTAATGGGCACTGACGCGTGGCACTAATGGGCACTGACGGGTGGCACTGATGGGCGGCACTGATGGACACTGATGGGCAGCACCATCAGTGCCCACAATCAGTGCCCATAGTGCTGCCAGTCAGTGCCCATCAGTGCCTAGATGAGCAGGCACTGATGGGTGGCACAGATGGACACTGATGGGCAGCACCATCAGTACCCATAGTGCTGCCAGTCAGTGCCCATCAGTGCCTAGATGAGCAGGCACTGATGGGCACTGACTAGCAGCACTATGGGCACTGATTGTGGGCACTGATGCTGGGCAGTAATTGGCACTTTTTTTACATTTTGTGTAATCAGGGCACTGATGATCAGTGCCCTGATTACTTGTATTTGTCTCCCCTATGAGGAGGAGCCACTGATCGGCTCTCCTCACCCCACTCTGACAGTGAGAGGCGAGGAGAGCCGAATAACGGCGCTTCCTCATTTACATGTGACCTACTGTGATTGGACACAGCCAATCACATGGGTAAACAGTCATGTCATTGACTCTTTACCGAGATCTGGATCGCACCGTGTCCTAGCAACACGGCGCGGTCACGATCGCCTCTCCGGTGCGCGAGAGAGGCTGTTCTAGTGCGCCGTCGTATGACGGCGTGCCAGGATAATAGCTACACCGCTCCGCCATCATTTGACGGTGGACGGGTAGTAAGTGGTTAAACTAGATGGCATATGACATCAGGTGGTTCCGCTGATTAGACCACCAACAGGCTTTTTTTAGATCCAATTTACTCACCTAGTTTAAATACCTGCCTTAGGATTCATGATTGGGACCCCCCACCCCCCCATAGCATCGAGAGCAACCATCCTCATCCTGGGTGGAGGTGTTTTTTTTTCCACCCACAGCCCTGGTTCACACAGATCGCACCCATGTGGATCCAGTGCAGCAAAGAAAAGGTGCATTTACCTTTTTTTGTGTAGGTGCGGTATACAAAATGGAATGAGCTCAAATCCCACTGCAAAGAATCGCTTGTGATTTGAACAGGAATGCGATGCAATACCTGTCCGAATCACATGCGGTTCCCCGCACCGCACCAGTGTGACCCTAGGATTAAGGTTGGGTATTTTCACCCCGTCTGGCGACCACAGCCTCAACTCAAATCATGTACTGTAATTGTAACTAACGATTATTTTTATAAATAATTAGTCGATTATTGTTTAGATTAATCAGAAAATAGACTCAAAAAAACTGTGGTGTCTACAGTGCCTTGAAAACATATTCACACCCCCTGAAATTTCCCACATTTTGTCATGTTACAACCAAAAAAGTTAACCATTTAAGCCCCGGAGGATTTGGCTGCTCAAATATCAGGGCCTATTTTGCGATTCGGCACTGCGTGACTTTAACGGACAATTGCGCGGTCGTGCGACGCTGCACCTAAACGAAATAGACGTTTTTTTTTCCCCACAAACAGAGCTTTCTTTTGGTGGTATTTGATCACCTGTGCGATTTTTACTTTTTGCGCTATAAACAAAAAAAGAGCTTCAATTTTGAAAAAAATAACAATATTTTTCACATTTTTTTACATGAAATTCCCCCCCAAAAAAATGTAAAAATTAAAAATTTTTAACATTTTAGGCCAATTTGTTTTCTGCTACATATTTTTGGTGAAAAAAAATCGCAATAAGCGTATTTTGATTGGTCTGCGCAAAAGTTATTGCGTTCACTAACTAGGGGAAAGATTTATGTAATTTTTATTGTTTTTTTTTTTTTACTAGTAATGGCGGCGATCTGCGATTTTTTTTGCGGGACTGCGACATTGCGGCGGACAGATCGGACCCCTGACTGACATTTTTGACACTTTTGGGGGTACCAGTGACATTACTACAGTAATCAGTGCTATACATATGACACTGGCAGGGAAGGGGTTAACTTTATTAGAGATCCAGGGGTTAAGTGTGTCCCTAGGGGCGTGCTTCTAACTGTAAAGGGGCGTGGCTTTTGATGTAACCACAGAGACATACGATCCTACATAGCAGGATCCTATAGCCTCTGTACTTACATCAGGGAGAATGACAGACAGCTTTGTTTACATCAGCCTCTTGCCTTTCTCCCTCTCCTGCGGGAGATCGCGAGTGGCCGGCAGACATCGGAGCCACCGGTCACTCGCGCGGTGATGGCAGTGAATGCACGGGGGCGGGAGCACGCCTACGGCGACGCGCGCTCACCCCCTATTGGCTCGTGGGCGAGTGACGTACCGATACGTCACTTTGCCCAGGAGGGGCTGACTGCCGCATTATATGTACTTGCGGCGGTCGGCAAGTGGTTAATGTATTTTATTGGGATTTTATGTGATAGACCGACACAAAGTAGCCATAATTGTGAAGTGGAAGGAAAATGATAAATGGTTTTCAACATTTTTTTTACAAATAAATCTGTGAAAAGTGTGGCTGCATTTGTATTCACCCCCCTGAGTCAATACTTTGTAGAGCCGCCTTTCCCTGCAATTACAGCTGCAAGTCTTTTTGGGGATGTCTCCAGGGCCGGACTGGCGTACCGGGATACCGGGAGATTTCCCGGTAGGCCGACTGCCCTGGGGCCGCTTTGAGAGCAGCAGCACTCAGAGGGCCCGCCCACCCGCAAGTTCCGGCCGCCCTCCCGCAAGTTCAGGCCGCCCGCCCGCCATTCACGGTCGCCCGCCCGCAAGTTCAGGCCGCCCGCCCGCCATTCACGGCCGCCCGCCCGCAAGTTCAGGCCGCCCGCCCGCCCACCATTCACGGCCGCCCGCCCGCCCGCCCGCAAGTTCTGGTCGCCCACCCGCCCGCAAGTTCCGGCCGGCCGGCCGCCCGCCCGCCATTCACGGCCGCCCGTCTGCAAGTTCCGCTGCTGTGTGTGACTGCTCGCAGCTAAGGGGAGGCTAGCTGAGCAGTGTCACTGCAGACCACCTATCCTCTCCGCCCATAGCTTCAGAGAGAGAAGCTGAAGGTGCCGGTGTAGCTGACGACCAATAGAGTGAGGGGGAGGAGCTCTGCTCTCTGCTGGGACTGGGAGACCCACACGTCAGAAGAAGCTTCCCTGCAGGCACGTGTGAAGAGGCACTGAGGCTGAGGAGGAATCGACTGACAAAGTAAGTACAGTAATCAGCAGTGCAATTAATCCCATCCTCCATCACCACTGCCCCCTGCTGATCTCACCACCCCCACATATCTTATCCCTGATAGGATTGGGGGGGGGGCACCCTGATAGGATGGGGGGGCACCCCCCCATCACCACTGCCACCAATCTCCCCTCACCACTATAGCTGCCACTGATCCCACTCCCCTCACCACCATCACTGATCCAACCCCCCCACCACCACCACCCCTGCCACTGATCCCACCCCCCTCACCACCACCACTGCCACCGATCCCACCCCCCTCACCACCACCACCCCTGCTGCCACTCATCCCACCCCCCTCATCACTACCACCATCGCTGCCACTGATCCCACCCCCCTCACCACTGCTGCCACCGATTCCACCACCTCTGCCACCTCCCTCATCACCACCACCACCACTGCCACCGATCCCACCCCCCTCACCACCACCGCTGCCACCAATCCCACCCCCCTCATCACCACCACCACTGCCACCAATCCCACCCCCCTCACCACCACCACCACTGCTGCCACCGATCCCACCCCCCTTACCACCACCACCGCTGCCACCCCCCTCACCACCTCCACCACCGCTGCCACTGATCCCACCCCCCTCATCACCACCGAGTAAGGGGGACACAAACAGGGGAGCCTGGGCAGCAGGGAAAAGGGGGAATCTGATCATGGACAGGAGGGGGTGATCAGTATAGAGGGGGGCAATTGCAAGAACCAAAGCAGCAGGAGAGGGAGGAGGAAAAGCCAGCTTTCAGCTGCTGCAGGGAGACCCATACAGGGGATCGGTTCCTGTAATTTTCCTCCCGCCGCACCAGTCACCCCCCTTTTCCATGATCTGATTCCTCCTACTGCCTGGGCCCTCCTGCTGAACTGATGGGGCCTGGGCCTCATACAGGAGGCCCGTACCCAGCTCACTCCTCTTGGCCCTGCTTCCTAGCTGGGGGGAGGGGGGTTGCCTAGGGTGTCAAAAATCTTTCCACCAGCCCTGGTGGCACCCATATAGTATATGGCTGCAGCTAGGCTGGGAAAGGCCAGTAGTAACGTAATGGCACTGGGCGGTGTCATTTTTACAGGAAGGCACTGATCTTGGTCGGGGTGGTGGAGCGCGCCTTTCTACACCAGGGACGGGTAAGACTGGACCCCTCCTCAGCCTCTGACATCTCCTGTACCATGTCTGCAACCTCTGACATCTCCTGTACCATGTCCGCAGCCTATGACCTCTCCTTTACCATGTCTGCAACCTCTGACATCTCCTGTACCATGTCTGAAACCTCTGACCTCTCCTGTACCATGTCTGCAAACTTTGACATCTCCTGTACCATGTCCGCACAGCCTATGACCATCTCTTGTCTTTTATCATGTCTGAAGTCCCTGAGGGGGAGTCTGGAGAGGAGTCAGGAGTGGGAGGGCCGCCGGGATGGGGGTCACGGGAGAAGTCGGATGTATGCAGAGATGTATAGTAACGAAGTAGAACTACTTAAGTACTGTACTTAAGTACCGAAATGCGGTATCTGTACTTTCCTAGAGTAGAATTTTTTTCTCCTACTTCTACTTTTACTTCACTACATTTTTTCGATGATTTCAATACTTCTACTCAAGTATTTTTTTTTTGTGCTGCATAGTTACTCGTTACTTTTAAAAAAAATTACCACTGCCAGAACAGTAGATGGCAGGTTGCATAAAGCTCAAAAAAATGTGTATAATGTCATTTGTAAATCAGCGCATACGAAAATAAAGGCTGTGTATAATAAAAGCTGCTATACCAAATCTTTCCAATAAAAAGAAAATATGAAACAAACAAATAAATGGTGCTACAGCGCTTAAAGTGCATCAAGAAACTACTAACAAACACAGGTTAATCATTTGAATAAATCATTTGAAATAATAAAAACAATATGATGTTCAAACTTTTGACTTATTTCTTTAATAACTACATAACACAGTACTTCTACTTCTACTTTCAGTACTTGAGTAGAATTTTTTTTTCAAAACTACTGGTACTTTTTACTTTTAGTACTTAAGTAGCAAATTTTTTGAAAAAACTACTTGCAATACTTAAGTAAAAAAAATGTTGAATACTTTAGTACTTCTACTTAAGTAACTTTTTCTGTGAGCACTTCCACTTCTACTCAAGTAATTTTTTGATCGAGCACTTGTACTTTTACTCAAGTAGAAATTTCGAGTACTTTATACAAGTCTGGATGTATGTGGACTGTGGAGAGAAGACTATAGGATAAACCCAGAGCCAACAAGCTGGAACCAACTGACTGAGCCCTGCACAGTGCACCTGAGAGGAGGTCAGTGACAGCTCCACCAGACCAGTCTGAGTGGGGGTCAGTGACATAAGGGGGAAGTGAATACAGTAACGTAAGGGGGCACTGATATAAAGGCCCCCCTTATATCAGTAACCCCCCCCCTTCTTTCTGCAGAAGGTGGTCTCTGGTCACATTTCCAGAGTTCCTGGGGTTCCCCTTTACATCAGTCTGCAGGATTCACCATTACAGTGCAAGGGGGAACTCTGCGGACCCTCATGTAAAGGCAGACTTTGATTATTTTTTATTCTGGTAATATATCACCATCGCAATAAGTGGACTGTTCTTGATAATTGCTCCACTTTTAACTGGAATTTGCTCTTATGTACAGTATGTATGTATCTATCTATCTACATATATATATAAAACCCTATGTGATTTCATATCTGTCTTATCTACATATAATACACGCTTCACATGTGCTTTAAAATGCATGGTTTTTCCCTTTTATGATCAAGAAAATTACGCTATGCTGTTGGGCCGGTATAATAATGCTATGGGGCTGGTATGAAATTATTTCCAGGGCTGGTTTTTATTCCCAGTCCGGCCCTGGATGTCTCTACCAGCTTTGCACATCTAGAGAGGACATTTTTGCCTATTCTTCTTTGAAAAATATCTCAAGCTCTGTCAGATTGGATGGAGAGCATCTGTGAACAGCAATTTTCAAGTCTTGCCACAGATTCTCAATGAGATTTAGGTCTGGACTGTGACTGGGCCATTCTAACACATGAATATGCTTTGATGTTAACCATTCCATTGTAGCTCTGGCTGGATGTTTTGGGTCATTGTCCTGCTGGAAGGTGAACCTCCCCCCCAGTCTCAAGTCTTTTGCAGACTCTAACAGGTTTTCTTCTAAGATTTCCCTGTATTTGGCTCCATCCATCTTCCCATCAACTTTGACCCACTTCCCTGTCCCTGCTGAAGAAAAGCATCCCCACAGCATGATGCCACCACCATGTTTCACAGTGGGGATGGTGTGTTCAGGGTGATGTGCAGTGTTAGTTTCCCCCCCACACATAGCGTTTTGATTTTAGGCCAAAAAGTTCAATGTTGGTCTCATCTGAGCAGAGCTCCTTCTTCCACATGTTTGCTGTGTCCCCCACATGGCTTCTCACAAACTACAAACATGACTTCTTATGGCTTTCTTTCACCAAAGGCTTTCTTCTTCTCACTCTTCCATAAAGGGCAGATTTGTGGAGCGCACGACTAATAGTTGTCCTGTGGACAGATTCTCCCACCTGAGCTGTGGATCTCTGCAGCTCCTCCAGAGTTCCCATGGGCCTCTTGGCTGCTTCTCTGATGAATTCTCTCCTTGCCCGGCCGGTCAGTTTAGGTGGACGGCCATGTCTTGGTAGGGTTGCAGTTGTGCCATACTCTTTCCATTTTCCCTCGATGGATTGAACAGCGCTCTGTGAGATGTTCAAAGCTTGGGATATTTTTTTATAACCTTGCCCTGCTTTAAACTTCTCCACAACTTTATCCCTGACCTGTCTGGTGTGTTCCTTGGCCTTCATGATGCTGTTTGTTCACCAAGGTTCTCTAACAAAACCTCTGAGGGCTTCACAGAACAGCTGTATTTATACTGAGATTAAATTACACACAGGTGGACTCTATTTACTAATTAGGGGACTTCTGAAGGCAATTGGTTCCATTAGATTTTAGTTAGGGGTATCAGAGTAAAGGGGGGTGAATACAAATGCAGCCACACTTTCACATATTTGTAAAAAAAAGTTTGAAAACCATTTATTATTTTCCTTCCACTTCACAATTATGTGCCACTTTGTGTCGGGCTATCACATAAAATCCCAATAAAATACATTTACATTTTTGGTTGTAACATGACAAAATGTGGAAAATTTTAAGGGGTATGAATACTTTTCAAGGCACTGAATGAATGAAAGCACACCAGAATGTTTTTACAGTTTGCCAATTGTAGCTCCCTCCTAGGTAGGCGTTAGTGAAAGAGTATAGTTTTGAGCTCTGTCTGCTTACCAGAGGGGCTGTAGGTAAATCTATATTGTTCTCTGCCTACCGGGGAGCAGGATCTGTTAGTGAGGTCTGCTCAGTGTGCAATTCATTAAGTCTAGATAGTGTTTCACACTGGTCCAATAGGACGCCCTGGTGCATGTTGGGATACTGTATAAAAGCCAGGAGCACATGTGCTCGGGGTCTTTTGTTATAGAGTGGAGTCCCGGAGGAAGGGGGCAACTGCCTCCTCCTCTGTAGAGGTGCCATGCGGTCTCAGGAGGTCGTCCTAAAGCCTGGAAGAGTAGCAGTGAGGAGCTGAACTCAGAGGTCCAGGGAAGCTGACTGAGAAGGGAGACACTGGAGGACCTTTTTCTACAGTATCGTGAGTACAGGAACTTGTGTCAAGGGGCCTGACCTGAGGGGGGCCACCCCTGCTCTTAGGATAGTTAGCGGACAGGTGTCAGCAGGAAGAGGATGCTGGTGAGAGTGTCCTGAAGATAGATTATCGCCCATCAAGTCATCTTGTCAGAGAGCCAGCAGAACAAGAAACTTAATCACATTCACCCTAGTGGCAGAGTGAACCCACAGCTTAGCTGTTTCATATCCACAAACAGAGATCAGAAGATAGGAGTCCTCAAACGCACAGATGTCTTCCAAGTCGCACAAGCGGCTTTGAAATCATGCAATTTCAGATGAAGTCGCATGATTTCACAGCTGCAGTCAATGGGAATGGGGTCTTAGACGAAATCCAAGTTAGAGACCGCACTCAAGGTATATGATGAAATCAATACGTACCTTTATTCCTCATGAAATAAAGCAGACAGACAGTGTTCAAACAGACGTGTCGGGTTGACGCATTTCACGATGCTGTAGATCATTTACTCATAACCACACAGGGGGTTATGGGGTCTTAGACCTCTTTCGGAGGCCAAGTGGGTATGCAGGCCAACTAACCAGCTGACCAACTAATCCAGTGCTCCCCAACCTTTTTATCGCCGCGGCCCGGTCAACGTTTGATAATTTTTCTGTGGCCCGCTGAGGGGGGGGGGGGGGGCGACGTCAATGCAGAGTGTCCACAGCGTGCCCCCAATCAATGCACAGTGCTGACAGCATGCCCCCAATCAATGCACAGTGCCCACAGCATGCCACCAATCAATGCACAGTGCCCATAGCATGCCCCCAATCAATGCACAGTGCCCACAGCATACCCCCAATCAATGCACAGTGCCCATAGCATGCCCCCAATCAATGCACAGTGCCCACAGCATGCCCCCAATCAATGCACAGTGCCCATAGCATGCCCCCAATCAATGCACAGTGCCCACAGCATACCCCCAATCAATGCACAGTGCCCATAGCATGCCCCCAATCAATGCACAGTGCCCACAGCATGCCCCCAATCAATGCACAGTGCCCATAGCATGCCCCCAATCAATGCACAGTGCCCACAGCATGCCCCCAATCAATGCACAGTGCCCACAGCATGCCCCCAATCAATGCACAGTGCCCATAGCATGCCCCCAATCAATGCACAGTGCCCATAGTATGCCCCCAATCAATGCACAGTGCCCACAGCATGCCCCCAATCAATGCACAGTGGCCACAGCATGCCCCCAATCAATGCACAGTGCCCACAGCATGCCCCCAATCAATGCAGAGATGCCAGCGTGCCCCCATTTAATGCAGAGAGACCAGCGTTCCCCACTTTCAATGCAGAGATGCCAGCGTTCCCCCCGCGAGACCAGTGCACTTACCTCACGGCAGCTTCTCTTCAGTCCCCGGGTGTCCTCAAGTCCTCAGTCCCCCTGATTGGCCAAGAGGAGGATCCGTGTGACAATAGCGAATTTTCATTCGCTATTGTCACACAATGGGCGGGCTCGGGCACAGAGTGCTCTGCGCCCCACTCGCCACAGTAAAATAGTTTAAAGTTCCTTTGGGCGGCCCGGTACCATTTGATCCACGGACCGGTACCGGTCCACGGCTTGGGGGTTGGGGAACACTGAGTTACTAATCGATAATGAAATTAATTGACAGCTTTCTTAATGTTTATTAGTTGTTTCAGACCTATGTAATAATGTAATTGATTTTCTTTTTTCAATTGATAAACCTTTTGAGCTTTATATCATTTTTGCAAAAAGACAGCAAGAGATCAGCAGTAATGAGATACAACAAATGACGAGGGCAGGGTTAGAAGTCTTCCAAGATCCGGGACCATAATGTCAATAAGTATGCAAAGGGCACATAAAAAGGAAAAAACAAATCTTTTATTTATAACAGTGACAACTGTTGATGATACACAGTGCAGAGATAACTCAGTGTCATCCAATAGGGGTTGACATCGACTTCACTGAGGCGTTCAAAAAAAGTTCCCTGAAGTCCATCCGAAGTTCTTTTTCCATCCCGGTCCACCGTGTGATGGGACAGGATGAGAGTTCCATGGGAAGCTGCTGGGGGCTCCGTCCTGCGATCGCTGACTTTGGGATAAAAGATGAGATTTCGGAGTCACATCTGGAAACAATAGAGCGATGTGATACTTCCATTCAGGAGTTCGGAAATACTCGGTGCCAACATCAGAGGACTCATTTCTCAGAGGACTCGTTTGTCTAATAGAGGAGAATGTGACACTGGCATGGCTCTCCTGTATAATATATATATATATATATATATATATATATATATATATATATATATATAGTGGGGGAAATAATTATTTGATCCCCTGCAGATTTTCTAAGTTTGCCCACTTACAAAGAAATGAAGGGTCTATCATTTTTATCATTGGTGTATTTTAAATGATAGAGACGGGATATCAACCAAAAATCCAGAAAAAACACATAAAACAAATCCTATAAATGAAGTTGCAGTTCACTGAGGGACATATGTATTTGATCCCTGTGATGGTACTCACCGTCACTGGGGGTGAAAGACAGATACTTAATGGTTTGGATTACTCAAATGGGACAGTGATATTTGTCAACAATATATCTCAAAGAATATATGAAGACTGGGACTCTAAGCCTAGCTTCCTATTGCCAATAAGGCTTCACACTGTCAGACTCATTATCATCAGCTAGACAACTTGTCTTCCACGCATGGTAATTATGCTGATTTACTCTGTGTTTATACTTACAATAATGTGTATTGTATTTTGTGTCAGAGACAGGCTCTCCCTATTGTTTATGTAAAAAAGGTTGGTGCGCTAAACTTGTATTCCACAAATATATAAACAATGCATACAATTGTAAATAAAGTGAAAAAATTAAAAGTCCATTCTCTTGTGACAACGTGCAAATGAATAAACTTTGAAGTGACTTGAAACGAATTGTGATTCCTGTAACTCGATAAATTGTGTATGACCACCACGTGAAACGATCCCCACCACCGACAAGCTGTTCTTCTTACCAGATAGACAGATATATACGTGAGTGGATGGATGATACAGCTACTCACTCCCCATGCAGCTTCACCCAAGGTGTGTGTGTAAGCCGCTTACCAGATATCAATGTGGTTGAGCATGGGAATAAACATCTCATCTCTTCAGAATCGAGGCTGTCTGTTGGTGTGGCGATCCCAATACAAAGTATAGTGTCTCCTTGTGACTCCGCAACGAATCTCCTCTGCTGCCACTTCCAACAATGTCTCCTCTATACTTCCTCCTAGGGGAAGATTCGTTGCGGAGTCACAAGGAGACACTATACTTTGTATTGGGATCGCCACACCAACAGACAGCCTCGATTCTGAAGAGATGAGATGTTTATTCCCATGCTCAACCACATTGATATCTGGTAAGCGGCTTACACACACACCTTGGGTGAAGCTGCATGGGGAGTGAGTAGCTGTATCATCCATCCACTCACGTATATATCTGTCTATCTGGTAAGAAGAACAGCTTGTCGGTGGTGGGGATCGTTTCACGTGGTGGTCATACACAATTTATCGAGTTACAGGAATCACAATTCGTTTCAAGTCACTTCAAAGTTTATTCATTTGCACGTTGTCACAAGAGAATGGACTTTTAATTTTTTCACTTTATTTACAATTGTATGCATTGTTTATATATTTGTGGAATACAAGTTTAGCGCACCAACCTTTTTTACATTTACATCACACATATATCTTGGTAGCAGCTTTACGCACGTTTATCAGCGCACCTTTATTTTTTCACTATCTCCCTATTGTTTGTCTATTGAGGTGTGATGTGGATTCTGTTAAGCCTGTCTGTCCCATTGTTAATAGTTAATGAACTCACATATTGTGTCTGTCCAGATGGCTAGATAATTAGTTCAGGTCAGACTCATTATCATCAGCTAGACAATCTGTCTTCCACACATGGTAATTATGCTGATTTACTCTGTGTTTATACTTATAATAATGTGTATTGTATTTTGTGTCAGAGACAGGCTCTCCCTATTGTTTGTCTATTGAGGTGTGATGTGGATTCTGTTAAGCCTGTCTGTCCTATTGTTAATAGGTAACGAACTCATATATTGTGTCTGTCCAGATGGCTCGATAATTAGTTCAGGTTAATTCTATTTCTATATACAATTTCACCTGCATATGATAATGTAATCAGGCAACCCCCTGACCTGATGGGGTAATTTGATCAGGAGGGGGATGGGCTCATGTGTGTATAAATTGAGTGTGAAACTGTTCAATAAAGAGAAGATTCCAGTACAGGCTAAGTTGTCGACTAACTTTGTATGGGGGCGGCTGGGAAAATCTGATATCTATGTTCACGACTGGGAGGAAGCCGTATACTGACGGAAGTCCACAAGTACAGTGTGGGTTGCGGTTTCCGTTACAATCCCCAAGCAAAACATGACTTAGTACTTGTTGGAGAAACCATTGTTGGCAATCACAGAGGTAAGACGTTTCTTGTAGATGGTTACCAGGTTTGCACACATCTCAGGAGGGATTTTGGTCCACTCCTCTTTACAGATCTTCTCTAAATTCTTAAGGTTTCTTGGCTGTCGCTCGGCAACTCAAAGTTTCAGCTCCCTCCATAAATATTTTATAGGATTAAGGTCTGGAGACTGGCTAGGCCACTCCATGAACCTTAATGTGCTTCTTTTGAGACACTCCTTTGTTGCCTTGGCGGTATGTTTTGGGTCATTGTCATGCTGGAAGACCCATCTACAACCCATCTTTAGTGTTCTTGCTGAGGGAAGAAGGTTCTCATCCAAGATATTACGATACATGGCCCCATCCATTGACCCCTCAATGTGGCAGAGTCGGTCTGTACCTTTAGCAGAGCAACAACCCCAAAGCATAATGTTTCCACCTCCATGCTTGACTTAGGGATGGTGTTCTAAGGGTCATAGTCAGCATTTTTCTTCCTCCAAACACAGCCAGTTGAGTGAATGTCAAAGACTTCAATTTTGGTCTCACTTGACCACAGCACTTTCTCCCAATCCTTCTCTGAATTATTTAGATGTTCATTGGCATGACTGTACATGTGCCTTCTTGAAGAGAGAGAGACTCGCCATGTTTAGAGGAAGAAAAATGCTGACTATGACCCTAAAAACATAAATGACCCCCCCCCCCCCGGGGGACCATATAGAGAATGGAAAAAAAAAAGGAAAACCCCAATAGGTAACATTTCCTAATGTCCTTTCAAAGATCATTATAAAATATCTACAGCTTCCATTTATGAAATCCCTGGTGACCCTGCCATGACAGTCTGACAGTCCTTGTTCAAGTACTTCCTGTTGTAGGGTGACAATGTTCCATCCTTATCTCCCAAATTTGCCCCTGCATTGTTATCCTGTTACAAGGGCTTTCTGATGTACAAGGGCCTGTTTCTCCATCCATTGCAAAGGCAAGGTCTACTGTTGTCACTATCAGGGGTGCAGGGGATGTAGTGGGACAATAAATGGGGGGCAGAGGAAGGGGATAAAGGGGGAGGGGAATGCAGGTGTAATTATATTGGTGTAATGCAATGGAATGTAGGGAGAAAGGGAAACAAATGTAGGGGGGGTGAGGGTGCTGGGGATGTAGGGGGATATGTATGTCGAAGGTGGTGCAAGGAATAGAACGAGAAGAGTATGCTGAGGATTTGGGGTGAGGGAAATGATAGGGATGCAGGGGGAAAGGGAGGGAAGTGAAGGGGATGCAGGGAGATAGAGATACAGGGGATGTATAATGAAAGGGGGTGCGCAGGCATGGAGCGAGGTGAGGATGCTGGGCATGTAGGGTGAGGGAGGTGATGGGGGTGTAGGGGGATATAGAAATGGAGGATGTGTGTGGAAGGGGGTGTAAGGAATGGAGCAAGAAGGGGATGCTGGGGATGTAGGGTAAGGGGGGGGGGGGGTGATGGTGATGTAGGGGGATACGGAAATGGAGGATGTATGGCAAAGGGGGTATAAGGAATGGAGCAAGAAGAGGATGCTGGGGATGTAGGGTGAGGGAGGGGATGGGGATATAGGGGGAAAAATAGTGCTGATGGCGTAGGGGGAAAGGGGTGCGTGGATTGTTATGGAATGGGGGGAGGGGAATGCAGGTGTAATTATATTGGTGTAATGCAATGGAATGTAGGGAGAAAGGGAAACAAATGTAGGGGGGGTGAGGGTGCTGGGGATGTAGGGGGATATGTATGTTGAAGGTGGTGCAAGGAATAGAACGAGAAGAGTATGCTGAGGATTTGGGGTGAGGGAAATAATAGGGATGCAGGGGGAAAGGGAGGGAAGTGAAGGGGATGCAGGGAGATAGAGATACAGGGGATGTATAATGAAGGGGGTGCGCAGGCATGGAGCGAGGTGAGGATGCTGGGCATGTAGGGTGCGGGAGGTGATGGGGATGTAGGGGGATACAGAAATGAAGGATGTGTGTGAAAGGGGATGTAAGGAATGGAGCAAGAAGAGGATGCTGGGGATGTAGGGTGAGGGGGGGGGGGTGATGGTGATGTAGGGGGATACGGAAATGGAGGATGTATGGAAAAGGGGGTATAAGGAATGGAGCAAGAAGAGGATGCTGGGGATGTAGGGTGAGGGAGGGGGATATAGGGGGAAAAATAGTGCTGATGGCGTAGGGGGAAGGGGGTGCGTGGATTGTTATGGAATGGGGATACAGAGGGTGTAAGGAAAAGAGAATGCAGGGGATGTAGGAAGAATGGAGGGGGAGGGGATGTAGGGAGTGTAGGTGGTGTTGGGGATGTAGGAGGAAAAGGGTGGTGGTGATGGAGGGGGAAGTGGGTGTTAGGGATGTAGGGAGATTGGAATGCAGTGAATATGGGGGCAGGGTATGTTGGTGAAGTAGGGAGAAAAGGGTGCAGGGGATCTAGTGGAATAGAGGTGATAGGGATGTAGAGGGAAGCGTGTTCAGGGGATGTAGGGAGATGGGGATGCAAGTAATATGTGGGCAAGTGGTGTTGTGATGTAAGGGGGAAGGTGGTGCAGGGGAGGTAGGGGGTGTTGGGAACGCAGGAGGAACAGGGTGTTAGGGATGTACAGTGGGGGTAAGGGGTGCAGGGGAGGTAGGGGGGAAGACACTGCTGGAGATGTAAAGGGAAGGGGGTGCTTGGGGCGTAGTGGGACGATGATACAGGAGATGTAAAGAAACAGGGTACAGGGGATGTAGTTGGATGAGAGTTCTTGAGATATAGGGGGCAGGGCATAATGGGGATGTATCAATAACAGACAAAATAGCCCATGCCCCCACCTATAATTGGCCTTCACAGCAGGGAACACATGGAAGGGCAACGCATGCAAGACAAAACCAGAAAAATTCCCAGCTCAACTCACCAACCAGTCTGCTTACCAACCAAATTAGTCTGTCTAACAGTATGCGTTAAAAACAGGGGTTTAGTTGGCACACATTTGCAAATGCATGCGTAAACCGCAGGGCCACTTCATGGCACCCTGTATTACCTGCAGTCCTAACTCCTGTAAATCTATGAGAGTCTCCACAGTGGAAGCCCATGCATTCTAATGGATAGATAGGGGGCAGATGGGCCTGGAGGTAGTCTAACCCTCCTTAAACTCACAGGGGCACAATGGATGCCCAGCACATAGCACAATGGCAGCAAAGGCGTCCAGTGTGTCCCCTCACCAGTATACATCAATAAATGGCCCTGCAGCTTATGCATGTGTTTAATGAATACTGTTAGACAGGCTAATTCGGTTGGTAAGCAGACTGGTTGGTGAGTTGAGCGGGGAATTTTTCTGGTTTTGTCTTGCATACTGGGGATGTAGTTAGGGAGGGATATAGGGGAAGTAGGGGGAAAAGATGCAGGGGATGTGGGGGGAAGGAGGTTATGGGGATGTAGAGGGAAGGGGGTGATGGGGATGTAGAGCGATAGGGGTGATGGAAATGTAGAAGGAAGGGTTTGCAGGGGATGTAGGGAGATGCAAGTAATATCAGGGGGCGTTGGTGATGTAGGGGGAAGGTAGTGATCTGGATGTAGGGGGAAGGGGGTGATCTGGATGTAGGGGGAAGGGGGCAATGGGGAGGTAGAGGGAAGGGTATGTAGGTGATGTAAGGAAAAAGGAATGCAGGTAAGATGGGGCAGGGGGTGCAGAGGAGGTAGGGGGTGATAGGGATGTAGAGGGAAGGGGGTGATGGGGAAGTAGGGAAATGGGGATAAAGGTAATCTAGGGCAGAGGGTGTTGGTGATGTAGGGGGAAGGTGGTGCAGAGGAGGAAGGGGGTGATAGGGATGTAGGGGGAATGGGGTGATGGGAAAGTAGAGGGGAGGGGGTGATGGAGGCGTAGAGGGAACAGGGTGCTTGAGAGGTAGGGAGATTGGGATGCAGGTAATATGAGGCAGTGGGTGGTGGTGATGTAGGGGGAGGTGGTGCAGAGGAGGAAGGAGGTGATGGGGATGTAGAGGGAAGGGATAGATGGGGATGTAGGGGGTGATGGGGAGGTAGAGGGAAGGGGGTGCAAGGGAGGTAAGAGAAATGGGGAGATGGGGGTGTAGAGGGAAGGGGGAGATGTAGAGGGAAGGGGGTGGTGGTGATGTACGTGTAGGAGAAAGGTGGTGCAGGGGAGGTAGGGGGAAGGGGGTGATGGGGATGTAGAGGGAAGGGAGTGATGGGGCTGTAGAGAGAAGGGGTGATGTAGGTGTAGGAGTAAGGTGATGCAGAGGAGGTAGGAGGAAGGGGATAGTGGGGAGGTAGAGAGAAGGGGCTGATGACAAGGTAGAGGGAAGGGGGTGATGGAGACAGAGGGTAGGGGGGGTTGGGATGTAGGGAGATGGGGATGCAGGTAATATGGGGCAGGGGGTGATGGTGATGTAGAAAGAAGGTGGTGCAGGGGAGGTAGGAGGAAGGGGGCGATGGAGATGTAGAGAGAATGGGGTGCTTGGGATGTAGTGATGGATGATACAGGAGATTTGGGAAAGGGGGTACAGGGAAAGTAATTGGAAGGGAGTTCTTGGAATATAGGGGAAAAAGAATACTGGGAATGTAGTCAGGGAGGAATACTGGGAATGTTGTCAGGGGGAAATACTGGGGATGTAGTCAGGGAGGAATACTGGGGATGTAGTCAGAGAGGAATACAGGGGATGTAGTCAGAGAGGAATACAGGGGATGTAGGGGGAAGGGGTGAGAGGGATGTAAGGATGTGGGTTACAGGGAATGTAGGAGGAAGTGGATGTAGGGGTAAAGGGGATAAAGGAAGAATAGAGTTGGGGTGCAGGAGATATGGGGATGGGGTGTAGGGAATGGTGACAGGAGCTGGACTGTTCAGTTAGTAAAAGTAACTGACTATAAAGCAGAAAACGGAAAACTGAATACTCGCCTTTCCGTAATTTTCCTTTCCTGGTGCCTATCCATGGCAGCATACATATGGTTGGTTGCTCCGCCCTCAACCAACCCACAGGACCTCTTTAACTCTACAAAAGTCAGCACTGCCCCCCCTCACGCCATTCTTGTAACTAGACTCAAAAATGCAGATAACGTAAAGGGAGGGCGTATGCTGCCATGGATAGGCACCAGGAAAGGAAAATTACGGAAAGGTGAGTATTCAATTTTCCATTTTCCTGGTGCCTCCATGGCAGCATACATATGGTAAATAACTCGCTCATAGGGAGGGATACTGCATAGAAATATAGTTTATTAGGATTCACAAGACCGCTAATTGCAACGCTTTCTTCCCAAAATCACGGGAAGTTAGAGCAGCTGGGCCCAGGCTTTAATGGACCATGAAGGTGTTAAATGAGGACCAACTTGCCGCGTGACAAATCATTTCCGGAGAGACCTGTGCTAGAGCTGCCCAAGAAGAGGCTATCCCCCTCGTCGAGTGAGCATTGATTGCTTTAGGCACTGGAAAACAGCTAGCCCGATAAGCCCTTTGAATCAGACGTACAATCCAGCTTGCGATAGTTCTTTTTGAAGCTGCCAAGCCTTTCCTACCTCTGTTCGGAATGATAAATAGGCGTTGGTCCTTACGGAAAGACTGTGTTAAATCAATGTACCGACGTAGAGTTCTTGCAACATCCAGTTCATGCAACTTTGATGTAGCTGGATCTTCTTCAAAGGCTGGGAGAACCCATTCTTGGTTACAGTGGAAAGCGGTTGGCACTTTAGGTATGAATTAATGGATTGGTCCTAGGACGACCCTGTCTGGGAAGAACGTAATGTACGGGTCTTGAGCCCCCAAGGCTTGGATTTCCGAAAACCCTGCGGCCTGAAGTGACGGCTACGAGGAAAACCGTTTTAACCGGTTGCCGACCGCCGCACGACTATATACTGCGGCGGTCAGCCCCGGCCAGGCAGAGTGACGTATCGGTACGTCACTCGCCTGTCACTGACTTGAGAGCCAATTGCGGGCGGGCGAGCACCCGCCGCGGCTCGTTCACTGACAAGTCAGTGCCTGTGACCGGCGGACTCGATGTCCGCCGGTCACACTACGATCGCTCCGGTGAAGGGAGAAAGGCGGAGCGGCTTATGTAAACAAGCCGCCCGTCATTCTCCCTGGTGTAAAAATGAAGATCAGACGGTTCTACTATGTAGGACCGCTGATCTTTGTTTTTACACCAATAGCCATGTCCCTATACAGTTAGAATCACGCCCCTAGGACACACTTAACCCCTCCCTCTCCAATACAGTTAACCCCTTCCCTGCCAGTGTCATTTTTGCAGTAACAGTGCATATGTATAGCACTGATTACTGCAGTAATGTCACTGGTAACCCCAAAAGTGTCAAAAATGTCAGTCAAGGGTCCGATCTGTCCGCCGCAATGTCGCAGTACTGCAAAAAAAAGAAAAAAAAAAAATCGCAGATCGCCGCCATTACGCGTTAAAAAAAAAAAACACCAAAAATGACAAAAATCTTTCCCTTTGTTAGTAAACGCAATAACTTTTGCGCAAACCAATCAAAATACGTTTTTTGCGATTTTTTTTACCAAACATATGTAGCATAAAACAAATTGGCCGAAAATGTTAAAAAATTTTGATTTTTACATTTTTTTTGGGGAATTTCATATAAAAAAATGTGAAAAATATTGTTATTTTTGCAAAATTGACGCTCTTTTTTTGTTTATAGCGCATGATCAAAAAAATCGCACAGGTGATCAAATACCACCAAAAGAAATCTCTTTTAGTGGGAAAAAAAGGACGTCAAATTCGTTTAGGTACAGCGTCGCACGACCGTGCCATTGCCCGTTAAAGTCACGCAGTAAAAAAAATCGCAAAAAACCCCCTGGTCTTTTAGCAGCCAAATCCTCCGGGGCTTAAGTGGTTAAGAGTAATATCTTCCAGAGTACAGTCCTCAGTAGGAGCAAATGGAGGTGCTGCTAGAGTATCCAGCACCAAAGGAAAATTCCACTTCGGGTACAATGTTTTTCTAGGTGGTCTCAACCTCAATACTGCCTTCAGAAACCGCTCTACCAGAGGATGTAAGGTCCATCTGATGTCTGTCAGGGCTGATAAGGCTGAAACTTGCACTTTAAGGGTGTTGAGCCCTAAACCTAAATCCAGACCTTTCTGTAGAAACAGTAGAATGTCCTGCACACCTGGCTTCAATGGGTTAAATTTGTTGGATTTGGCAAATTCCGAAAATTTCTGCCATATTCTGTAGTAGGAGCTATTAGTAGACGATTTCCTGGCCTGGAGCAATGTTTGGATTACATCATGAGAGCATCCTAATTCCTCCAACCTCTTCGGCTCAACTTCCAAGCCCTCAGATCCAGGATTTCTGGATGCGGGTGGGTGTAGTCCCCCTGAGACACGAGACAAGGGAACTTCGGAAGGACCAAAGGGTTGCAAAGCGACAGCTGGGTCAGCAGTGTGAACTAAGGCCTCTTCGGCCAATAGGGAATCACTCCCAGGATGGTCACTTCATCCTCTGTTAGGCGCTGAAGGAATGTGAGAATCAGTGGGGTAGGAGGGAACGCATACCCGACTTGGAAGGAACATGGTTGCACCAAGCATCTACTCCCGCTGACTTCTGCCCAGGGCATTTTGTGAAGAAACAAGGTGTTTTGGCATTCTGTGGGGATGCAAAAAGGTCCCACTGAGGATTGCCCCAGTGTTGTCAGATCCACTGAAACACAGAACTGTCCAGGGACCATTTGTTGTTGCTGATGAATTCCCTGGACAGGTGATCTGCCAGATGATTCTGGAGGGCTGGCAGATAGACCGCCTGAAGGTTTACCACGTTCTCCTCGGCCCATGCTAAGATCGGGCCACTTCGCATGACAATGACCTGCTGTGGGTTCCCCCTTGGTTCTGAACGTAGGACACCGCCGCTCTGTTGTCCATGCGTAATAAGAGGGATTTGCCCGTGAGATGAGTTGCCAAGTGCGATATAGCTTCCCAGGCTGCCCTCAGCTCCAGAATGTTTGATACTACATCCTCTGAGTCGAACTGCCATCTTCCTTGGATCAACTGGTCTCTGAAGTGTGCGCCCCAGCCCAACCGACTTGCATCGGATGTAAGCGTGATCCATGAGATGGGGCCCAGATGGCAGTGGTTTAGAAGGTTGGGCTGCTTCATCCACCACCACAAACTGGACTTCATCGATATTGTGATCAATACTTCCTGGGAAAGGGACCTCCTCCTCCACTGGGATAGAAACCCCTGTTGAAAACCGCGGAGATGCCAACGGGCCCATTTCACCATTGGGATGCATGAGGAAAAAATACAGAGGAGACATTTTGAAGCCGACATGGCTTTGCTCGCCAGGGCCTTCTTTACCTTCCTTGTGATCATAGGAATTTTCTCTGGTGGTAGTGACACTGCCTTCCTCCGTGTGTCGAACAGTGCCCCTAGGTATATCATCTTTTGGATCGGGGTGAGCCGTACCAAAAAGACTGGGGAATAAAAGCCTAAAACTCTTTCCGACTCTGGAACCGGTACCACTGCTTGATGCTGAACTAATATCTGGACACATTCTAGGAGAATCTTGCGCTTCTCCTCGGATTTTGGAATCCTGATGGGTAGAAAGGAAAACCGGGGCGGTTGGCATTTGAACCTCCAAAAATGCCCCTGAAGGATCGTGGAGGTGACCCAATGATCCGAGCAGGTTTCCACCCAAACCTGAGCGAATGCCATGAGACGGGCACCCACTGGGCCGGTTTGGGTGGGCAAGAAGACTTCTGGCCTTCCTGTGTAGAGGTAGCTGTCTTCTGTTTCCCCATTCTCAGAAAGGTAGCTTGGGAGCCCTTCTAACCTCTTCTATATTCTCTCAATGGACGGTATGTCCTGGCTTCTCTGGCTTTCTGCTGGAAAACCGCTCTTGCCGCAAACTTCTCTCTCTTATTCCTATCCTGAGGGATCAGTCCGCTCTTGCCCCCCGTAACTCTGGTAATTGCTGTATCCAGCTTTTCGCCAAATAGGGCCTTTCCATCGTAGGGTATGCGGCACCACATTTGCTTGGAGGAGGGATCCGCGGCCCATAGTTTTAGCCAAAGTGCTCTTCTCGCCATGACTGAATATAGCATGGCTCTGGCGGAACATTTCAGAGTATCAACGGCTGCTTCTGCCACAAAATCTGACGCCAATTTCAACTCATCCAGCGCTTTCACGATCTGGTCTGTGTCTAGGCCTTGCTTGAGGGCCAACTCTATATTATCAGTCCAGGCACGTGCTGCTCTGGATACTGAGGTTAGAGCCACTGCCGGCTTGCAAACCCCCCCCCCCCCCCCCGCCGCCTGATATGCTTTCTTTAGATCAGCATCTATCCTTCGATCTAAGACATCTCTAAAGGAGACTGCGTCCTCTAAGGGTAAAGTTGTGTTTCTGGCCAGCCTCATGACCAATGCATCCACTGACGGCATGCCATCAAAAAGTTGGGCATCCGCCTCCGCCAGAGGGTATAATTTGCTAAAGCGATTAAAGGCGTAACATAGAATATGTACCACTCCTATAAGTAGCACCATGTTTGCTTTGTTTTTATGTATTTGATGGACCATGGCAGGGGGTTCAGGTGTCTCTTCCCATTCAATTGCGTCTTTAACCGCTACCACAAAGGGGCCGATCAATCCAAAATCGAAGGCAGACGCATTTTCCACTGCTGCGTCCCCGTCGTCCTCTGAACTGGAGCCTGAACCTGCTATTTGGATTGGAGTCACAAGGGGTCATCCACTTGTGGTCGGAGCCACCAAGTCCTGGGACAAGTTCAGTTCTCGAATTGAGTCCTTAATCAGCTTCTTCATCGTGTCAATGGACTCTTGCTTTTCTTCCTCCCAATCCCCCGTGGCCTCTAAAAACATGTCTCGCAGATCAGTTTACCCGACAGGGCCTGTCTACCACAGACCCAGCATGCTTTGTCCCCAGGTCGGGTGGAGCTGCGTTGTGGCGTGGCCCTTCCAGATCGATGGGGTGATCTGCGAGATTTGTGCGATGTGCGAGAGGTAGTCGAATGATGCTGGTCATGTTTTGAGTGACAGTGACCTCTGGACCTCCTGTCCGGTGAGTCCCTGCGGGATGATCGGCGTTGCGGGCTGAAATAAAACATAGAAAATGTTTTGATGTTTCATACGCCCGGTGCTCTTTTTTTTTTTTTAAACTTACCTAAATGGTGCAGCCTCTTACCTAGCGGAATGTCGAGGATCTTTTTGTGTAACTGGACTACGGGAGACGGCTGGGACAAAGGGGAAGAAACAACACAAAAGTAAATAGAAAGATCACAATCCTTTTTTTTTTTTTATATGCACATTTTTATTTATTTTTTTAAACAATACCTCCAGCTTCCATTGGGAGGCAGCAGAAGCACAGGTGGATGCAAACCAACTTGTCTCCAGCAGCAAAGGGAGATGTTATGCTGCTGACATCCAACTTAATACTGAGTCAGGCTGGCCATATAAATACATGTACTCCTATGGGGAGTACCAAGATGGCAGCCGATGGCTTCACCTGCCTATTGGGCATGTGCCGATGACGTCATTCAGTGCCGCCCTCGATCCGCCTCCCGACCAGACAAATAGGAAGCTAAGCGGCGGCGCGAAGCGCCCCGGGGGACTCCAGAAGGCATGCTAGGCTGAGCATCAACTCACCAGCGCTCTCCACACCGCATGAAGCAAAAAAAGTAAGCCAGGGTAATTTCCTAATACAGGAGGCATCGGAGTTGCCGGGGAAGCCCCCAAACCAGGAGGGGGGGTGTGTTCCCGGGAGGGTGCCGATCCAGACTCCTCACCTGGAAAAAGATCCACAGAAAAACAGGCTCCCAGTCTTGTTGGCGCCTTTAGCAGCCTAAGCCCTGGGACTCCATCCTACAGGGGAGCATGACCCTGTAATGGTAACACCATGTGGTGGTGCAGTAAGGGCTGATCGTGATCCTGCAGGCTTGAGGACAGAAAAAGGAATGGCGTGAGGGGGGGCAGTGCTGACTTTTGTAGAGTTAAAGAGGTCCTGTGGGTTGGTTGAGGGCGAAGCAACCAACCATATGTATGCTGCCATGGAGGCACCAGGAAAATAAATTGTCACCATTCATAAACACAAGGGGTGGGATATGAGGACACACCCACGAACAGAAACCTCACCCTCAATTATAAATGCTGTGTTAGCAACGTGCTATGGAAGAAGTACCTCAACATTCACCTTGGGGCCTAGAACCACCTCCATTGAGCACTTGCTGCTTCAACCAGCGTTGGTCACATTGGTCTTTGGAGCCAAACACATTAACCACTTGCCGTCTGCTCACTCGAGCACTACTGCGGCAAAGTGGTTCGTTATTGTCTGGCGACGTAGACCTACGTCGCCAGACACTCCCCTTTCTCGGCGGCGCACGCACGGCGCCGGAGGCTCGCTCCCTCTGTATTCAGTCACAGCGGGAGTCGGGCCAGGGGAAGAGCGGCAGCGATCGCCACTGCTCTTCCCTGATTGTCGGGGAATCGAGTGTGGAGATCCGCCCGCTTGTGTAAACACAAGCGGGCGGATCTCCTAAGTGACAGGCAGGGTCAGATTGCAGGGTTCAGCATAGCTGAACCTGCGATCTGTCACTGTGTCACTCAATCCCCTCCCCCCCACACACGTCAGTAAGCACCAGGCATACATTAACCCCTCCCTCTCCAATAAAATTAACCCCTTCCCTACCAGTGTTATTTTTACAGGAACAGTGCATATTTATAGCACTGATTACTGCAGTAATGTCACTGGTACCCCCAAAAGTGTCAAAAATGTCAGTCAAGGGTCCGATCTGTGCGCCACAATGTCGCAGTCCCGCAAAATAAATCGCAGATTGCCGCCATTACTCATTAAAAAAAAAAACACCAAAAATGACAGAAATCTTTCCCTTAGTTAGTAAACGCAATAACTTTTGCACAAACCAATCAAAATACGCTTATTGTGATTTTTTTTACCAAACATAGGTAGCAGAAAACAAATTGGGCAAAAATTTAAAAAAATTTTGATTTTTACATTTTTTTGGGGGGAATTTCATATAAAAAAATGTGAAAAATATTGTTATTTTTGCAAAATTTACGCTCTTTTTTTGTTTATAGCGCAAAAAGTAAAAATCGCACAGGTGATCAAATACCACCAAAAGAAAGCTCTGTTTGTGGGGAAAAAAGGACGTAAATTTCGTTTGGGTATGGCGTCACAAGCACAGCGCCGAATCGCAAAAAGTGGCCCAGAGTGGTAAGACAGCAAAATCCTCCGGTGGTAAAGTGGTTAAAACTCCCAGCTGGTGATCACTGTCAGTTTACCAAGATCACCTGACCAATCAGAGCTCCATTATAAGGAGGATCAGTCACAGCCCTGACAATCCTGCACCAGGATAAAACCTCTGTAGCACCATAGCTGCAATCCCGGGACGCTGTGCTGCAATGACCTTCAGAAGGACAGATCTGCTGAACCAGCCATGGCCGCTCCCCTGGATTCTTCTCCATCTCCCCCGGATAACACAGAGCGCCGCCGCGGGACGCTCAGCTCCGCCATGCCAAGATCAATGTTATAATACAGAGAAGGCAAATTATTCAACGTTTTGTCAGTAAATATCAAATTCTGCACCGTCATCGTTCCCTGATCCTCGCATTACTCTTCATACATCGCATTGTAGGCTTATGGTGGCACCTCGATTTTATTATTATCTGATCGATGTGCGATTCCATCGAAATTATTGAAAAGGCAAATAATTGATTAGACAACAGAACAATTTAGACTCATCTTAGATCAGATTCGATCAAACTGAGCCGATTGACCAGGGCAGAAAACGATCAATCATTTTGCATATTGATCAAAAATAGATTAACTAGCGCACACGCAAAACATGTTAAGCCCCAATGCATGCTCCTCATACCTCATATCAGCACCAATGCATGCTCCTCACACCTCAGATCAGCACCAATGCATGCTCCTCACACCTCAGATCAGCACCAATGTATGCACTTAACACCTCAAATCAGCACCAATGCATGCTCCTCACACCTCAGATCAGCACCAATGCATGCACTTCACACCTCCGATCAGCACCAAGTCATTCACTTCACACCTCCGATCAGCACCAGTACATGTACCTCACACCTCAGATCAGCACCAATGCATTAACTTCCCACCTTCAAAACACCAAAGCATGCACCTCATACCTCTGATCAGCACCAATGCATATACTTCAGCTGTCCAATCAGCCCCAATGCATGCCCTTCACACCTGCGATTAGCACAAATCCATGCACCTCACACCTCAGATCAGCTCCAATGCATGCACCTCACACCTCAGATCAACACCAAGGCATCCACTTCACACCTCAGCACCAATGCATGAACTTCCCACCTCCAAACAGCACCAATGCATGCACCTCATACCTCTGATCAGCACCAATGCATATAATTCAGAAGCAATCATCACCAATGCATGCCCTTCACACATGCAATTAGCACAAATGCCTGCACCTCACGCCTCAGATCAGCTCCAATGCATGCACTTCACAACTCAGATCAACACCAAGGCATCCACTTCACACCTCAGGATTAGCCCCAATACATGCATATCAAACCTCAGATCTGCACCAATGCATGCACTTCACACCTCTGTTCAGACCCAATGCTTGCACTTCACACCTCAGATCAGTGCCAATGCATGTACTTTACATCTTGGACCAGCACCAAATGCATGCACTTCACAGCTCCAATCAGCACCAATGCATGCACCCCACACCTCAGATCTGCCCCAATGCATGCACTTCACACATCTCAGATTAGCAAAGATGCATGCACCTCGCACCTCACACCTCCGACCAGCACCAATGCATGCACTTCACACCTCAGCTCAGCACCAAGGAATGCACTTCACACTTCGTATTAGCCCCAATGCATGCATTTCACATTTCCGATCAGTCCCAATGCATGCACCCTACACCTCAGATCAGCACCAATGCATGCACCCTACACCTCAGATCAACCCCAATGCATGCACCCTACACCTCAGATCAACCCCAATGCATGCACCCTACACCTCAGATCAACCCCAATGCATGCACCTCACACCTCATATTAGCCCTAATGTATGCACCTCACACACCAGATCAGACCCGATGCATACACCTCAGATCAGCTCAAATGCATGCAGCTCACATCTCAGATCAGTCCCAATGCATGTACCTCACACTTCATCTCAGCCCTTATGCATGCACCTCTCACACCAGATCATTCCCAATGCATGCACCTCAAACATCAGATTAGCCCTGATGCATTCACCTCACACCTCAGATCTGCCCCAATGCATGCACCTCACACCTCAGATCTGCCCCAATGCATGCACCTCACACCAGCCCCTATGCATGCACCTCACACAGAAGATCAGCCCCAATGCATGCACCTCAGACAGAACATCAGCACCAATACATAACATTCTGACACAACCCTTAAACCTTTAGGAACATAGGGCAGAGGTGTAGGAGTGTGGGTGGGATTACCCCACACAGCACGCTGACGCCCCCAGCCACCAGCAGGCTTTCAGTGACATCAGGGAATGGAATGGGCCAGGATTTGCAATGTACACTCAGTGAGCTGTCAACTGCAGCAGCTGCCGGTGCAAATAGATGCGCATGTCAGGGTTTTCCAACACCTGGTCTAAAGGATTAAGCCATGAAAAATTGCAACAATAAGGACCTGGTTCACACCATTGCATGGGAAAACGCATTATGCCTTAAAATATAATGCTATGCAAGATGCATTTTACATGTAGTTTTTCCTTTTTTTAGCTTTTGCCCATGAAATCATGACCATTTTACTGAATGCGCACTGATTAAAATGTACTTTACATCACATTTTTACCGCATCTTTAGATGTTGCAAGTTGAATTTTCTGAAAACGCAGCGCACTTTACTGCAATGCAATGGGCTGATGTGAAGAGCTCCATAGATTATAATAGAAACGACTCTCCTTGCTGTTTTGTTGTGCGGTGAATGCGCGTTTTAGCATTAACGGGCGATCAATGTAGCGCATTGACAGTATCGCAGTGCCGCGCCGGCGGAGAGACGAGGCGCTTCGGAGGGTCAAACTGACAGGAACTGATATTAGCGGCCTTGTAAGACACATGTTACAAATTGGTTGGAAGGAAAGTCTATGCAAATGACTTCTCTTTGTGTTAAACCTTCCATGTGGTTTCAATAACTCCGCTGGCTCCGCTTCGGCTTTTATTAAAATATTAATCTGCGACACCCACCGCGCTCCCCTCTTCTCGTGTATCCGAGGGGTCAAAGCGCTTTATCTCCAGAGAGGTATGGAATTCGTAACTGTAGACGCTCGCTATGCGCTCTCTTGGCTGCCATTGGAATTTCGCTTACATTAATCCGTCATTAAAGAACCTTTCAATTGCATTTTCCAGCGGCTCTCTGTGGCTTCACGCTGGCTCCAGCTGAGCAGATTAGTAACGCTGCCGAGCGGCGAGCGGTTGGCGTTTAGGAGCTGTTTATAACCCGTCCCTGAGCCAGGTAATCCTAAGACACTGTAATAGGTTTGGGAGCTTCTACGTGCCGAGGCCGCCGTTGGCACCGTGTCAACGCACTCCAAGCGTGCAGTATCCAGGCTTGTGCATTTAAGTGCTCGCATTTACAGCTCGCTGAAAGTCATTAGGCCACAAGAAGAGGTTGGCGTCAACACTTAAACAAGTTATTAGAGCTTAATTCCAGTAGTCCTGCGCTGGCTGGATGGCGTCCAGGTTTAAGATCCATTGCAGCCCTTTTCTATAAATAATAATTTACAATAAAGATAATGATAATAAATATTTTCATTATAATAATGTATTTTATTATAATATATCAATATATTAAAATTAAATGTATATAATAATAATAATAAACATAATAATAATAAATATTTTATAATAATGTCTTTTTTTATTAATATAATATAATTTTATATTTAAAGTGTATTTATATACTAATAATAAAAATAAAAATAATAATGATAATAATAATAATACTCTATATAATAATGTATTTTATCATAATAATATAATAATATATTTCAATTACATTTTTTTAAATAGTAAAATAATCTATATAATAATGTATTTTATGATTATAACATAATATAAATATATATATAATTACATTTAATTTATGATAGTAATAAAAATTATATATAACAATGTATTTTTAATTATAATATAATTACATTTAATAAATAATAATAATAATAATAATAATAAAGATTTTTTTAAATAAAATAGTTTATTATAAATATAGTATTATAAATATAAGCATATATTAAAACTACATTTATTATATAATAATAATAATAATAATACCAATAATATTAATATTAATACAATTGAAATGGTAATGTATTTTATTATAATAATATAATAATATTCTAATTACATATATTTTATGATAATAATAATAAAAATCTGTATAATGTATTTTATTATTATAAAATAATATAAAGATATATACCGTAATTACATTTATTTATGATAATATTAAATAATCTATATAATAATGTATTTTTATTATATTTTAATTACATTTATTAAATAATAATAAAATAAATATTTTTATTAATATATTTTGTTGGTATGATTATAATCCTATATTAAAATTACATTTATTATATAATAATAATAATAAACATTAAAGTAATAATGTATTGTATTATATTAATATAATAATATTTTAAATACATATATTTTATGATAATAATAAAAATGATCTATATAATGTATTTTATTATAAAATAATATACCTATATATATATATATATATATATATATATATATATATAATTACATTACATTTATGATAATAATGTATTTTTATTATATTTAATTACATTTAATTAAATAATAATAATACATTTGTGTTATAATAATATATTTTATTATAATTATATTATGAATTAAAATCACATTTATTATATAATAATACAAATATAATACATTTATATAATAATGTATGCACCGGACAAATCAGACACTAAGTGACACTTTTTGGGGGCCAGTGACACCAATACAGTGATCGGTGCTAAAAAAAAAAAAAATGCACTGTCACCGTGCTAATGACACTGGCAGGGAAGGGGTTAGCATCAGGGGCAATCAAAGGTTTAAATGTGTTCCCTGGGAGTACTTTCTAACTGTGTGGGGGATGGTTGCACTGTAGGAAGACAGAGATTCGTGTTCCTGCTTAGCAGAAACACAGGATCTCCATCTTTCTTACTAGCAGACCGCCATTCTGCCTCTCTCAGAACGATCGCCGGGTTTCTGGCGGATATCGGGTCTGCCAAAGCCACTGATTGGCTCCCACTGTGTCCAATCTCAGCGGAAGCGGAGCTCTGGCAGCACGCACGTGCCCAGGGCCGCTGATAGGGTCGGGACCACCAGTCCTCCTGTAGGGGGCCAGGGCACACAGGGGGCGCAAACAGCACGGGGAATCGGTACGGTTGGGCAGAGGGGCAATCACAGGAGGAAGCCCTGTGCGGCTCTTTGCAGCAGCTGAAAGACAGTTTCTCCCCCTTCTGCCAGCTTTCAGCTACTGTGGGGAGAGACACAGACACAGGGCATTGTTCCTGTAATTGCTCCTCCGACACCGATCCCCCCTCCCTGTTCTGCCTGCTTCTGATCCCCCCCTATCCCCGTGTGCCCCCCTTTCACTGAGCCACCCCACCCCTGCAGCACTGCAGGCTTCTCTGTCCTGTAAAAAAATAACAAATTGTAAAAAAAAAAAAAAAAACAATTAAACATTGTAATAAATTAATTAAAAAAAAAACTGTAAAATAAAATAATTGTAAACATTTTTAAAATAAATTATAATTTTATTTTTTTTAAATGTAAAGAAACAATTTAAAATAGCAAATTCACACAAGTTCACTGTTATGTTTGTGTCCGCTAAAAATTATTTTAGTGTATTTTTAGTGAAAATATTGTTTTGTTATATGTGGGGGGGGGGAGGGGGGCCTGCCAGGTAGGCTGTACGGGGCCCTGTGATTTCTAACAGCAGCCCTGCTGGCAGCACTCATCTATTTCCCAAAGACAACCTCTGGATATGACGCTGAGCACGTGCACTCAACTTCTTTGGTCGATCATGGTGAGGCCTGTTCTGAGTAGAACCTGTCCTGTTAAACCGCTGTATGGTCTTGGCCACCGTGCTGCAGCTCAGTTTCAGGGTCTTGGCAATCTTCTTATAGCCTAGGCCATCTTTATGTAGAGCAACAATTCTTTTTTCAGATCCTCAGAGAGTTCTTTGCCATGAGGTGCCATGTTGAACTTCCAGTGACCAGTATGAGGGAGTGAGAGCGAGTGAGACCTTGTAACACTAATGAGTCACATGACACCAGGGAGGGAAAATGGCTAATTGGGCCCAATGTGGACATTTTCACTTAGGGGTGTACTCACTTTTGTTGCCAGCGGTTTAGACATTAATCGCTGTGTGTTGAGTTATTATGAGGGGACAGCAAATTTACACTGTTATACAAGCTGTACACTCACTACTTTACATTGTAGCAAAGTGTCATTTCTTCAGTGTTGTCACATGAAAAGATAGAATAAAATATTTACAAAAATGTGAGGGGTGTACTTATTTTGTGAGATACTGTATTTTTTATATATATATATATTTTTTTTTTTAAAATGGGGATTGTTTATAGCACAGAAAGAAAAAATAATATCATCCGGTTGGGGTTTCCATTTGCTTTAACAATAAGGGGACGGTCCCAGAGCACAGCTGTGCGCGGATTGTATCAGAGAATGATCTCATGTCAATCGCTGTCAGATGGAGACGCATCATCCTTGCACTATCTTGAGAAAAAAAAAAAAGACGGCGTGCAGCTTCCATCGGAGCTGGGGTATTCTGCGGCAGGTGGTCCAGCTGTGAAGAGCGAAACATCTGCTGGAAGCCTCCCTATGGTGGAGCTGTGTGCCGACACTGGAAGGGTTAATGGAAATTTTTTTGTAGATGCTTCCAATAGGTGGGGAGTATGGGAATCCACTATCATGGGGGGAGGGGCACTACATTCAGTCTGATGAGATGTCAGCTTTTCCACATCTAATTAAATTTAATATGCAAATCAGCGATTGCCCCAGGACCATCCATGGTAGGATCAGCCCTCCGCAACGCAAAGAATAAGTCCTTCTAACGAGGAATATAGGAGAGAGCAAAGCTAGAATACAGTCCTGAAAACTTCAAGGGTCACTCCACCTCAAACTAACATTTTATTTATAGGTGGAGTCAGCGCCTGTCTTACGTCTGGGATGCCCCAAAAAGTGAGATATAAAGTCCAGTAGAGATGTGGAAGCCCCTCATAATGGGCACAGCAGGTGAACAGACCCAGGAACTTCAGTACATGGATGGTGGGAACCAGGGCCGGCCTTAGGTGATCAGGCGCCCTGTGCGAGCTAATCCCGTGGCGCCCCCCCCCCCCCCCGCGCGAATTTTCTTGCACCTTTTTTGCACTTTATTTTGGACTTTTCTTTTTTATGATCACTAATAACTTAGGCCCCCTTACATCAGAGCCCCCCTTATATCAGAGACCCCCCACACAAAGCCCCCCTTAAATCAGAGACCCCACACACAGAGCCCCCTCACATCAGAGACCCCCGACACAAAGCCCCCCTCACATCAGAGACCCCCCACACAGAGCCCCCCTCACATCAGAGACCCCCGACACAAAGCCCCCCTTACATCAGACCCCCCCCCTCCCCACGGAGCCCCCCACATCAGAGAGCCCCCCGCACATCAGAGACCTCCCACACAAAGCCCCCCTAACATCAGAGACCCCCTACACACACACACAAAGCCCCCCTAACATCAGAGACCCCCTACACACACACACACACACACAAAGCCCCCCTAACATCAGAGACCCCCTACACACACACACAAAGCCCCCCTCACATCCTCACATCAGAGACCCCCACACAAAAAGCCCCCCTTACCTCAGACCCCCCCTCCCCATGGAGCCCCCCACATCAGAGAGTCCCCCCTTACATCACAGACCCCCCACAAAAAGCCCCCCCCACACAGAGCCCCCCCCCCACACATAGCCCCCCACATCAGAGAGCCCCCCCTTACATCACAGACCCCCACACATAGCCCCCCTAACATCAGAGAGCCCCCCTTACATCACAGACCCCCACACATAGCCCCCCTCACACAGAGCCCCCCCCCCACACATAGAGCCCCCCCTTACATCACAGACCCCCACACATAGCCCCCCTCACACAGAGCCCCCCCCCCACACATAGAGCCCCCCCTTACATCACAGACCCCCCCCCTTACATTTTTTGAAGGAGAGGGATGTCACTTACTTTACGTTGTCTGCAGCTTTTTTTTTTTCTTTAAACTTCCCGCCCACACATCCCCGGGAGTGTGGGTGGGCGGGAGGAGGAGGAGAAGGGGCGGGGCGAGGAGGAGCTGACGATCTCTCCTCCCTCCCTGCACTGACGCCAGAGGAGAGATCGTCAGCTCCTCCTCGCCCCGCCCCTTCTCCTCCTCCCGCCCGCCCACACTCCCGGGGATGTGTGGGCACTGGGCAGGAAGTCGGCGTGGATTCCCGTGGAAGGATCGGAGGCTGAGCTGTGTGAGAGATACACAGCTCGCCTCACTGCAGCAATAGGTGATCGAGGCACGGCTGCACAGCGGGAGGTAAGCGGCGGCCGCGGCCTGTGTTGACCCTGTCCAGGCCGCAGTCGCCGCTCACCTCCCGCTGTGCAGCCGTGCCTCGATCACCTATTGCCAAGCCTGATCCTCTGCGAGCTGTGATGGCCGCACGGCGCCCTTGTTGCCCATGGCGCCCTGTGCGGCCGCACAGCTCGCACACCCCAAAGGCCGGCCCTGGTGGGAACCCCTCATATTGGGCACAGCAGGTGTGAAGACCCAGAGAACTTAGAACAGGGATGGTGGGAGCCCTTCATAATGGGCACAGCAGGTGTACAGACCCGGGAACTCTGCACAGGGATGGTGGGAACCCCTCATAATGGGCACAGCAGGTGTACAGACCTGGGAGCTCAGCACAGGGATGATGGGAAGCCCTCATAATGGGCACAGCAGGTGTACAGACCTGGGAACTCCGCAGAGGGATGGTGGGAACCCCTCATAATGGGCTGAGAAAGTGCACAGACCCAGAGACAATATTTGGGTGCCACTCCCTTCACAGCACACACCAGTGGTCAGGGTAAGGGAGCCCTTAGATGTGGGGTCTGGGTGGAACCAACAAATAAAGTAGACATGCTTTGAGGACACCTGCTTGGAAAATGAGCAGGAGAAATGCAGACTGCAGACAGGGTTAAGGCTCCGTTCACATGTTAGCGTATGGATCGCGGGCAGAACCGCCGCGATTCCGCCCGCGATCCGGAGATTATTGCAAATCACGGGACGCCTGTGCGTTGCCCGTTGATTTGCAATAGCCCCCCAAATGCTGAGCGATGTTGCCGCGATTTCCACCTGCCGAATCGCGGTAACATCGCGCAAAAAAAAATCGCGGGACGCATTATGCCCAAAAAAGTACAAGAGCTTCTTTGGAGCGTATTGCGTCCCGCGATTTTTTTTGCGCGATGTTACCGCGATTCGGCAGGTGGAAATCGCGGCAACATCGCTCAGCGTTTGGGGGGCTATTGCAAATCATGGGCAACGCACAGGCGTCCCGTGATTTGCAATAATCTCCGGATCGCGGATGGAATCGCGGCGGTTCTGCCCACGATCCATACGCTAACATGTGAACGGAGCCTAACAATTGTACAGGAATACATTATTATTATTATTAGTAGTATTATTATTATTATACAGGATTTATATAACGCCAACAGTTTTCTCAGCACTTTACAATGTTAGGTCAATAAGTAAAGTTACAACACAATTCCATACAGAGGGAATCAGAGGGCCCTGCTCACTAGAGCTTACAATCATTTCCCCTTTTCTGAAATGAAAACTGTTTTTCCTCTTCAGGATACAAAAGAACACACTTTAGTAAATATAAACAAGGGTTTCCTCGTACGCTGATGCCAAAAAAACTCTCATTTTCACAGTTTTTTTTTTTTTTTTCAATTATTTTTAAGGTGATTCTATAAAAATAAACAGGAAAGCACACAATGCGCTTAAAAATAGTCTGGCAAGTGCCGGAAAATAATATAATGAAGAGAGAATGGATGCCGTGTATCCTTTCTACAAGGATTTTGTAAGCAGCTGATGCACAAACACCCAGAGGCACTGCTGGCAGGCTAAAGCGACCCCCCTATAAAGACACATCGTACATTGTGTTACTATAGGTGTAACCTGCTGCAATTTCCTTTCAACGGGCAGCTTGATACTTGATATTTCTGTAACACAGAAAGTGCAACTTTGTTACAAAATGCCTGACTGACTTTTCAATTTATATCAGCTAAATCAATTTTGGGCGAATCAAAGCAAAAGCTGTGCAAAGCCTTACAGCTGGTTTTCTTTAGAAAGCAGGTGTTCTATCAGAAAACCCTACCCCATCAGATTTCCCTACCTACGTCATTTCCGGTGCAGGCTCGTCATGCACCAGCTGTAGCCGCGTCACACGTCCTACTGCGCATGCGCGGAATAGGTAGGGAATTTTGATAACATCGTAAGGGGGGTGAGGCAAAAGTCCTACTGCGCATGAGCGGGCGCATGCGCACCAACGGATCGGGTAACGGCATCTCTTATAACAAACATCCATCCGATCTCCATGGCATACACTGCGCCGAGCCGACAATGGGTCAATCCTATACCCTACCCACATGCGCACGCCCACTGTCTAATTGTGGGGCTGGCGCAGTGTGGGGCATGGAGATCGGATTGTCGGGTCGCTGCAGTGTCGGCTTGGCATAGTGCGGCCCATGGAGATCGGATGGATGTTTGTTATCAGAGATCCCGCTGCCCGACCCATTGGTGCGCATGCGCCGGCGCATGCACACTAGGACTTTTGCCTGACCCTTACGATGTTATCAAAATGCCCTACCTATTCTGCGCATCCGCAGTAGGACTTGTGACACCGCTACAGCTGATTCATGACGTACCCACAGCTTATCCGCAACCGGAAATGACGGAGGTATGGAATTCTGATAGGGTATGGTATTCTGACAGAACACCGGCATAGCCTGATGTGAAGTGCCTGTCCCCTGCCAGCATGCTGCAGACAAGAACTATTGTGTGGAAGCAGTGGCTTCTCTGCAGGGGTCCAACATGCCACCTGCTGAGTCAGAGCTAGAGCCCTCCAATCAGCAGGGACCTTTACGGATTGCAGAAACATATCTCACTCAATAGGGGCTGTTTTGGACCTCTGCAGAGAGGCCTCTGCTTCCAAACAGAAAGCAAGAGTCCTTCTCTTCAGTATTCCGGCAGGGGCAAGTCTTTCCCCTTTTCAGATTTTAAATGAAAACTAATTGTATGTCTTTGCACACTTTTTGTTTATTGCATCTGGAATGTATTTTGGTAATTTACAAAAAAAATCAGTTGGGATTTAAATAGTGCCGGTTATGGCTTGAGGTTCTGAATATTTACTACATGGCCGAAGGTCTGTGTACCTCTGACCATAACATCCATATCAGCATGTAGGAAATCCCATTCCAGAACCATGACCATTATTATGGAGTTGCCCCATGCCCCCTTCCCCCTCCATGGTTATTAATATGCAGTAGCCCCCTCTCCCATGACCATTATTATGTATTTGCCCCCCCCCCCCACACACACACACACACATACACTTCAATAACCATTAATATGGAGTAGCCCCCTCTCCCTTGACCATTAATATGGAGTTGCCCCATTCCCCCCCCCCCCTCCTCCATGGCCATTACTATAGAGTGGCCCCCTCTTCCATGATCATTAATTTGGAGTTGCCCCATTCCCCCCTTCCTCCATGTCCAATAATATGGAGTGGCCCCTCTCCCATGACCATTAATATGGAGTTGCCCCATTCCCCCCTCCTCCATGGCCATTAATATGCAGTAGCCCCCTCTCCCATGACCATTATTATGTATTTGCCCCCCCCCCCCCCACACACACACACACACATACACTTCAATAACCATTAATATGGAGTAGCCCCCTCTCCCTTGACCATTAATATGGAGTTGCCCCATTCCCCCCCCCCCTCCTCCATGGCCATTACTATAGAGTGGCCCCCTCTTCCATGATCATTAATTTGGAGTTGCCCCATTCCCCCCTTCCTCCATGTCCAATAATATGGAGTGGCCCCTCTCCCATGACCATTAATATGGAGTTGCCCCATTCCCCCCTCCTCCATGGCCATTAATATGCAGTAGCCCCCTCTCCCATGACCATTAATATGGAGTTGCCCCATTCCCCTCTCCCCCCCCTCCTCCTCCATTGCCATTAATATGGAGTGGTCCCCTCTCACATGACCATTAATATGGAGTTGCCCCATTCCCTCGCTCCCCCATGTCCAAAAATATGGAGTTGCCCGCTCTCCCATGACCCTTATTATGGAGTTTCCCCATTCCCCCCTCCTCCGTGGGCATTAATATGCAGTAGCCCCCTCTCTCATGACCATTAATATGGAGTTGCCCCATTCCCCTCCCCCCCTCCTCCTCCATTGCCATTAATATGGAGTGGTCCCCTCTCACATGACCATTAATATGGAGTTGCCCCATTCCCTCGCTCCCCCATGTCCAATAATATGGAGTTGCCCCCTCTCCCATGACCCTTATTATTGAGTTTCCCCATTCCCCCCTCCTCCGTGGGCATTAATATGCAGTAGTCCCCTCTCTCATGACCATTAATATGGAGTTGCCCCATTCCCCCCTCCTCCATGGTCATTAATATAGAGTGGCCCCCTCTCCCATGACCATTAATATGGAGTTGCCTCATTTTTCCCCTCCCCCATGTCCATTAATACGGAGTGGCCCCCTCTCCCATGACCATTAATATGGAGTTTCCCCATTCCCCCCTCCTCCATAGCCATTAATATGCAGTAGCCCCCTCTCCCATAACAAATAATATGGAGTTGCCCCATTCCTCCCTCCCCCATGTTCATTAATATGGAGTGGCCCCCCTCTCCCATGACCATTATTATGGAGTTTCCCCGTTGCCCCTCCTCCATGGCCATTAATATGCAGTAGCCCCCTCTTTGATGACCATTAATATGGAGTTGCCCCATTCCCCCCTCCCTCCTCGCCATTAATATGGGGTAGCCCCCTCTCCCATGACCATTTATATGGAGTTGCCCCATTCCCCCCTCCCCCCTCGCCATTAATATAGTGTTGCCCCAGTAGCCCCCCCCCCTCCATGGCCATTAATATGAATTAGCCCCCTCTCCCATGACCATTAAAGGAGATGAACAGCCAAAGCTCGTTTGGCTGTACATCTCCTGTGGATCACAGGAGTGCAGATCGTTCTGCAATCCTGTGACCTGTTTTCAGCAGACAGCGGGCTGAAGTCTGCTCTCTGCTGTCGTCACAGAAGTCGGTCCATGCACCGCGCTTTACGACAATGGAAGTCGGTATCTGCCAGGTGCCTCGACCGACACCCAGCTTAGCCTCTCAGCGAGTCGCTGAGAGCCTGAGCCGGCTGCTCCCCGCCCCTCCACAGCCTAGTGCTCCAATGAGTGAGGAGGGGGCAGAGCAGACAGTGGTGACTGACAGTCAGCAGTTCTCTGCTAGGGGAGCTGTCAGAGCAATCAACGGTGTTCGATCACTCTGTTCTCAGTGTAGAGATGCCGGGGGACTGATGCAGCATCCACCTAGATAAGTATAACTGGGGAAAGAAAATAAAGCCCATACATTTCCTTTAATATGGAGTTGCCCCATCCCCCCCCCCTCCTCCATGGCCATTACTATGGAGTTGCCCCATCCCCCCCCCTTCCCTGTCCATGATCTTTGGGAAATAGACGTATGAGTGCTGCCAGCAATGCTGCAGAGGTTGAAGGGGTGGGGGGGTCAGCCTGTCAGTGCTAAGACCATACGCCGCACACTGCATCAAATTGGTCTGCATGGCTGTCGTCCCAGAAGGAAGCCTCTTCTAAAGATGAGGCACAAGAAAGCCCACAAACAGTTTGCTGAAGACAAGCAGACTAAGGACATGGATTACTGGAGCCATCTCCTGTGGTCTGAGGAGACCAAGATAAACTTATTTGGTTCAGATGGTGTCAAGCGAGTGTGGCAGCAACCAGGTGAGGAGTACAAAGACAAGTGTGTCTTGCCTACAGTCAAGCATGGTGGTGGGAGTGTCATGGTCTGGGGCTGCATGAGTGCTGCCGGCACTGGGGAGCTACAGTTCATTGAGGGAACCATGAATGCCAACATGTACTGTGACATACTGAAGCAGAGCATGATCCCCTCCCTTCGGAGACTGGGCCGCAGGGTAGTAGTCCAACATGATAACGACCCCAAACACCTCCAAGACGACCACTGCCTTGCTAAAGAAGCTGAGGGTAAAGGTGATGGACTGGCCAAGCATGTCTCCAGACCTAAACCCTATTGAGCATCTGTGGGGAATCCTCAAATGGAAGGTGGAGGAGCGCAAGGTCTCTAACATCCACCAGCTCTGTGATGTCACCATGGAGGAGTGGAAGAGGACTCCAGTGGTAACCTGTGAAGCTCTGGTGAACTCCATGCCCAAGAGGGTTAAGGCAGTGCTGGAAAATAATGGTGACCACACAGAATATTGACACTTTGGGCCCAATTTGGACATTTTGAGTTAGGGGTGTACTCATTTTTGTTGCCAGCAGTTTAGACATTAATGGCTGTGTGTTGAGTTATTTTGAGGGGACAGCAAATTTACACTGTTATACAAGCTGTACACTCACTACTTTACATTGTAGCAAAGTGTCATTTCTTCAGTGTTGTCACATGAAAAGATAGAATAAAATATTTACAAAAATGTAAGGGGTGTACTTACTTTTGTGAGATACTGTACGTTGCGGCTTTGAAGTGGTTTTCCGGGATTATGGCTGAATATATCATCCATAACCCTGGTATTTTTTTCTTCCTTAGAAGCGGCGGGAGGGGACAACAGCCGTTTAAACTGACGATCCCAAGGAACAATCCTACAAACTTTTATTATTTATTTTTTTTTAAGCAAAAGATGAAAGACATTTATTTTTAATCTTTTATAAAGGTAGAGAGAGATTTGGCGTCTTTTTGACCCCAGATCTCTCCATAAAGAGGACCTTGCAACCTTATTTCTGTTACAAGGGATGTTTACATTCCTAGAAATAAAAGTCATCCAAAAATAAATAAATAAATAAATAATGGGACAGTGTAAAAATAAAAAAATAAAAAGTAAAATAAATAATATAAAAAAAATATAAAGCTTCACCATCCCTCCATGCTCGCGCGCCGCAGAAGCAAACGCATACGTAAGTCATGCACGCATTTGTAAACGATATTTGCATTACCCATGTGAGATATCACTATGAATGTTAGAATGAGAGCAATAATTCTAGTCCTAGACCTCCTTAGTAAATCTAAACAAGCAACCTGTAAACATTTTTAAAGAATTTCCTATGGACATTTTGAAGTACCGTAGTTTGTCGCCATTCCACAAGCGCGCGCAATTTTAAAGCGTGACATGTTAGGTATCTATTTACTCGGCACATTATACAAAAAATTGGGGTAAATATTGTGTTTTTTTTTTTTTTTTTTAATTCATTAAAGTGTATCATTTCCAAAAACTGCATTTGCAAAACCGCTATGCAAATACCATGTGACATATAAAATTGCAACGGTTGCCATTTTATTCTCTAGGGTCTCTGCTACAAAAAAAAAATGATAATGTTTGGGGGTTATAAGTAATTTTCTAGCAAAAAATACTGATTTAAACTTTTAAGTAAAAAGTTCCAAAAAAAACCTGGTCTTCAAGTGGTTAAAACATCCTCTGCAACCTTTTAGAGCCTTGGGGTCCAACCTGCAGCCTTGGGGGCGCTAGCAGCACTTTTTCATTTTCTGTTCAGCCCTCTGGGCCCCTGCAGATTCTGTTCTGTTATGACTCTAAGGGTGAATTTACACCTACAAATGAACCAGGCATCTGCAGTTCTGCACCCAGGGCCAATCACTCGTATGTGATTGCTGCCAGGGCCGGTACAAGGGGTGGGCGGAAGGCATGGATGCCCTGGGCGGAACAATTTATTGAAGGAAGGGGGGGCGCAGCGGAGGTGAAGTGCTGACAATGTGCTAATATTTTTCTGAGCAACAAGTGACTACCGCCGGCCGCGTTACAATACTGAAGAGCTGTAGGGATGTGCCGAGTGTGCTCCTGCCTGGGACCCAGTGGCGGCTGGTGAAGTTTTAAGATGGTGGGGCGCAAGACCCCGCCCTTCCATTTTGACCCCTCTCATTTTTCAGAAACCCCACCCCTTATAGACTCCACCCATTTTGTCCCCTGTATTTTGCTTGCGTGAACAAATTCTCCCAATATATCACATATTAAGGGGTCCATCAGTACTAGTATATCCCATAATAGGGAGCAGGGGCCTTATTATGGGATATACTGTGAGAGACATCCTATTATGGGATACACTAACCGAGAGTGGCACAAACCCCACAGTACAGACCACCCCCCCCCCCCCGCACAAACCCCCTAGCACAAACCCCACAGTACAGACCCCCTAGCACAAACCCCACAGTACAGACCCCCTAGCACAAACCCCACAGTACAGGCCCCCTAGCACAAACCCTACAGTACAGACCCCCTAGCACTAATCCAACAGTACAGACCCCCTAGCACAAACCCCACAGTACAGGTCCCCTAGCACTAATCCAACAGCAAAGACCCCCTAGCACAGGGGTGTCAACCTCAATTTAATCGAGGGCCGCATCAGCATTATTATTGCCCTCAAAAGGGCCGGTAAGGCTAGATGTCCAGAGCATCCCCTACCCTTACATAAGATGTCAAGAGCCTCCCCACCATCAGAAATTGAATCCTCAACCCTCTCTAACATCACCGTGCACCACCTTATCTTGTGCTGCTGCTGGGAAGAAGCTGTAGGCATTGCTGAAAAGCAAAAAGTACAGGGTCTGGAGGAGGACCAGAAGTAGGCTGGAGCTCTCCTGCAGCTGCAGGAGAGGTGCAAGGGCCACATGAAATGGCCTTGAGGGCCTGATTCGGCCCGCGGGCCTTGTGTTTGACACCTGTGCCCTAGCACAAACCCTACAGTACAGGCCCCCTAGCACAAGCCCCACAGTACAGCCCCCCTAGCACTAATCCCACAGTACAGACCCCCTAGCATAAACCCCACAGTACAGGCCCCCTAGCATAAACCCCACAGTACAGGCCCCCTAGCACAAACCCCACAGTACAGACCCCCTAGCACAAACCCCACAGTACAGGCCCCCTAGCACAAACCCCACAGTACAGGCCCCCTAGCACTAATCCAACAGTACAGACCCCCTAGCACAAACCCTACAGTACAGGCCCCCTAGCACTAATCCAACAGTACAAACCCCCTAGCAGAAACCCCACAGTACAGACCCCCTAGCAGAAACCCCACAGTACAGACCCCCTAGCACAAACCCCACAGTACAGACCCCCTAGCACAAACCCCACAGTACAGACCCCCTAGCACAAACCCCACAGTACAGACCCCCTAGCAAAAACCCCACAGTACAGACCCCCTAGCACAAACCCCACAGTACAGACCCCCTAGCAAAAACCCCACAGTACAGACCCCCTAGCACTAATCCCACAATACAGACCCCCTAGCACAAACCCCACAGTACAGACCCCCTAGCACAAACCCCACAGTACAGGCCCCCTAGCACAAACCCCACAGTACAGACCCCCTACCACAAACCCTACAGTACAGGCCCCCTTTCAATGCAGTGACCAGCATACATGATGCCCCCAATGCAGAGATCAGCGTGCGTGCGTGCCCCCAATGTAGTGAACAGCTCATTGCCCCCAATGCAGAGATCAGCGTGCGTGCGTGCCCCCAATGTTGTGACCAGCTCATTGCCCCCAATGCAGAGATCAGCGTGCGTGCGTGCCCCCAATGTTGTGACCAGCTCATTGCCCCCAATGCAGAGATCAGCGTGCGTGCGTGCCCCCAATGTTGTGACCAGCACATTGCTCCCAAAGCAGAGATCAGCGTGCGTGCGTGCCCCCAATGTTGTGACCAGCTCATTGCCCCCAATGCAGAGATCAGCGTGCTTGCGTGCGTGCCCCCTTCAAAGCTGTTAGTGACATGTGTTGGCCGGGCGGGCCCCCCCTGAGGCATCACGAACTTACCTCGAGTCACGACACTGACACGGACGGACCGGACTGGACGGACGGCTGCAGCAGTGCTTCTTCTCTCCTGTTCTTCCCGATGGCGACCACTCCGACTCCTCACACGGGCGTGGCGGCGGCTCTCCTCTCTCTGGCGGGCAGGAAGGTGATCACCCCCCCAGGCGTCACGTCACCAGGTCCCGGGATGTCCTCCTGTGATTGGTCCAGGCTGGAGTCTGGACCAATCACAGCCAGGAATCCAGTAAAGTGGGGAGTGTCGGGTCACATTGCTCTGTGCCCTGACACTCCCCCAGAAGGCCGCCAATCAGCGCCGCACGTGGGGTCAAAAACCCCACCCCTCACATACCCACCACTAGGTCCGGCGCCCCTAGTGGGCTGAAAATGGACATTTTTTTTAATCTTTTTTTCCTCCCTTTTTTTTGGGGGGGACAGCGCCCCTGCGCCCCCTATAGGCCGACCGGTCGCCACTGCTAGGACCCGGTCTTCACTTCCCTGTCAGGCGGAGCCGCAGGGTAATCTCCGCCCGATAGGGGCTTACGAGTCCCGGCAAGGCGCAACGTCACTGAGAGGCTGGCCGGGAGGCGGGATCGGAGAGGACCATAGAGAGCCGCAGGGAAAACAGTGGATTCGACCTAAATTAGGAATCAGCCAGCCAGTGCATCCAGAAAGTAAGCAGATTTGCATCTACAGTTGAATTGGCTTACTCTGGGGGTGTTAAAAATCAACACACAATACATACATTGCACATTGTTAGGCCTACGATTAACCCCTTGATTGCCCCTAGATGTTAACCCTTTCTCAGCCAGTGTCATTAGTACAGTGACCATGTAAAGCATTGTCACTAATCACTGTATTAGTGTCACTGGTGAGGTCAGTGGCAGTTAGTCAGTTCCCCCAAGGTGTCAGTTAGTGCCACTATCACAGTCCCGCTATAAGTCACTGATTGCCCCCATTGCTAGTATATAAAAAACAATTCCAGTATATATTCCATCGTTTAGTAGACACTATAGATTTCACGCAAACCACTTAATATACGCTTATTTTTTTATTTTTATTTTTTTTAACAAAGATATGTAGCAGAAAATATTTTGGCCTAAATTTATGAAGAAATTGTTTTTTTTTTTTTTTTTTATTTATTGGATATATTATATGGCAGAAAGTAAAAAAATATTGTTTTTTTTTTTCCAAATTTTATAGTATTTTTTCGTTTATATAATAAAAAAATAAAAACGCAGTGGTGTGCAAATACCACTAAAAAAAAAAAAAAAAAAAAAAAGCTATATTTGTGTGAAAAAAAAAAATGATTGTATATTTCGTTTGTGTACAGCGTTGCATGACCGCCCAATTATCAGTCAAAGTGGAGCAGTTCTAAAATGAACTGGTCATGAAGTGGGTAAAATCTTCCAAAGCTCAAGTAGGTAATCAACCCCCCCCCCCCCCCCAAAGAGTTACCCACTCCAGCCAGTTCACATGGGAATCAGACACACTGCCATCAATGCTGCTGTGGGTTGTTATTGCGTAAATTGGCTGCTGTTTCTTAAACTGGCACCAATGCTGGGGGTTATTATTGCTGCTGCTGACACCAATGCTGTGGATTGTTATTTCGTAAATTTGCACTAATGTTTGTGGTTATTATTATGGAAACTACCAATTTATACTGAGAGTTTTTATTTTCTAAACTGGCACCGATGCTGGGGGATATAATTGCAGATACTGGGACTGATGCCGGTGGTCATTGTTCGCCATCTTTGCCCTGGGCACCGGGTGACCTTGTCCCAGTGTTCTATCAGAAAACCCTACCCCATCGGATTTCCCTACCTACGTCATTTCCGGTGCAAGCTCGTCATGCACTAGCTGTAGCTGCGTCATACGTCCTACTGCGCATGCGCGGAATAGGTAGGGAATTTTGATAACATTGTAAGGGGGTGAGTCAAATCCTACTGCGCATGAGCTGCCCCATGCGCACCAACGGATCGGGTAGCGGCATTTCTTATAACAAACACCCATCCGATCTCCATGGCATACACTGCGCCGAGCTGACAATGGGACAATCCTATTCCCTACCCACACGCGCACGCCCACTGTCTCATTGTCGGGTCGGCACAGTGTGGGGCATGGAGATCGGATTGTCGGGTCGGCGCAGTGTCGGGTCAGAGCAGTGTGGGCCATGGAGATCGGATTGATGTTTGTTATCAGAGATCCCGCTGCCCGACCCGTTGGTGCGCATGCGCCGGCGCATGCACACTAGGACTTTTGCCTGACCCCTTACGATCTTATCAAAATGCCCTACCTATTCTGCGCATGCGCAGTACGACTTGTGACGCGGCTACAGCTGATTCATGATGAAGCCACAGCTGATCCACAACAGGAAATGATGGAGGTATGGAATTCTTATAGGGTATGGTATTCTGACAGAACACCGGTGTTCTAAAATTTAGTCGGACCCGTGAAAATTCCGGATCCTCATCACTTCCGGGGACGCTCCGTCACCACCAGCTGCTGCGAGCCCCGGTGCGCATGCGCACAAGGCATTTTCAAGGTACGATGAAATTCTAAGACTTACGAACAGCTGACTGAGAGGAGGAGGGGCTGAGGTGGGACGCACACACCGCTGCGGGATAATGTTACAACACCGCCGCGTCATCGAGCAAGGAACATGTTGCAGAGCTGACTTAGAGGAGGCGGGAAGGAAGTGAATACTCATACTAAATAGTCATGATAAAAAATGTTTAGTATTTCTTATTATTTTTATTTTTTTTATCATTACTATTTAGTATGAGTATTCACTTCCTTCCCGCCTCCTCTAAGTCAGCTCTGCAACATGTTCCTTGCTCGATGACGCGGCGGTGTTGTAACATTATCCCGCAGCGATGTGTGTGCGTCCCACCTCAGCCCCTCCTCCTCTCAGTTAGCTGTTCGTAAGTTTTAGAATTTCATCAGACCTTGAAAATGCCTTGTGCGCATGCGCACCGGGGCTCGCATCAGCTGGGTTATGACGTAGCGTCACTGAAGGTGACGAGGTCCGGAATTTTCATGGGTCCGACGAAATTTTAGAACACCGGCACAGGCGGCACTGATTGCTGCATGAGTGATTACGTGGCTGTGATTACCTGGAGGGGATGGCAGCCTCCCATTGGAAGCAATGCTTTCCATGGGGCTGCCTCCCGAAGCGAATCACGGAAACCCCTTCCAATCTCCTTCCAATCGGAGTTCAGGTACATTTGCAGGTGTGAATGCACCCTCACTCAGGCTAGAGAAGGAGAAATATTCTTTGGAGTGGCTCCAACTATCAAAGACAGAGGCGTAACTAGAACCTTCAGGGCCCTGATGCAAGAAACCATGAAGGGCCCCCCAGACCCCTGGCCGGGGCCCTTACCTTCAAGCCCAGGGCTCTTCCCACTAATCCTGGGGCTCTTTACACTTGTTGCATGGCCTTTTATTACGGTCCCGCAGCAGGATTCTTTCACAAGTTCTGCAGTGGGCCCCCTTCCTGCAATCTTGGGGCCTCCCCACAGTGGTGCAATGCCAGGGTCTGGTCGCAAGTGTGACCTTTGCGATCCTGGAAGTTCACCCACTGGTTTGCTACCGGGCCCCCTGGAGCATGGGGCCCGGTAGCGATTGCAACCCCTGCAACCCCTGTAGTTACGCCCCTGATCAAAGAGTTTTGATCTTTGCATTACATCAGGGCTGAGGGCTCTTGAGAGGAGAACTGAGGAAGGGTGCTGTGATGTCTTCAAGAAGCTACAGTGCATCCGGAAAGCGCTTCACTTTTTTCCACATTTTGTTATGTTACAGCCTTATTCCAAAATGGATTAAATTCATTATTTTCCTCAAAATTCTACAAACAATCCCCCATAATGACAACGTGAGAGAAGTTTGTTTGCAATCTTTGCAAATGTACTAAAAATGAAAACCAAAAAAATGCCATGTACATAAGTATCACAGCCTTTGTTATGACCCTCAAAATTTAGCTCAGGTGCATCCTGTTTCCACTGATCATCCTTGAGATGTTTCTACAACTTGATTGAAGTCCACCTGTGGTAAATTCAGTTGATTGGACATGATCTGGAAAAGCACACAACTGTCTATATAAGGTCCCACAGTTAACAGTGCATGTCAGAGCACAAACCAAGCCATGACGTCCAAGGAATTGTCTGTAGACCTCAGAGACAGGATTGCATTGAGGCACAGATCTGGGGAAGGGTGCAGAAACAGGTTCTGTCCTTGGACCACTACTATTCTCAATCTATACAACCTCCCTGGGTCAGCTAATAGCCTCCCATGGCTTCCACTACCATTTCTATGCTGATGGCACCCAAATCTACCTCTCTACTCCTCAGCTCACCCCATCAGTCTCCTCTACCCCTCAGCTCACCCCATCAGTCTCCTCTACCCCTCAGCTCACCCCATCAGTCTCCTCTACCCCTCAGCTCACCCCATCAGTCTCCTCTACCCCTCAGCTCACCCCATCAGTCTCCTCTACCCCTCAGCTCACCCCATCGGTCTCCTCCCTCATCACTGATCTAGTAACAGACATATCAGCCTGGATGTCACACCACTTCCCCAAACTGAATCTATCTGAACCTGAGCTCATAATATTTCCTCCTCCTCGTGCCCCTTCCCCCGGAATTCTCTGTCAAGATCAATGGAACAACTATCAGTCCTTCCACACATGCCAGGGTTCTAGGGGTAACCCTGGACTCTGCACTGTCCTTTCAGGCTCACATCCAATCCCTGTCCAAATCATGCCGCCTTAACCTCCGCAAAATCGCTAGAATACGCCCCTTTTTAACCAACGACACCACCAAGCTTTTAAATTAACGCCCTGGTTATCTCTCGCCTCGACTATTGCAACTCCCTCCTCATTGGATTACCCTTACATAGATTATCCCCCCTTCAATCCATAATGAATGTTGCTGCAAGACTTATCTGCCTTACCAACCGTTCAGTGTCCTCCACCCCTCTCTGCCAATCCCTTCATTGGCTCCCACTCACCCAACGAATAAAATTCAAAGTGCTAACAATAGTTTACAAAGCCATCCACAACTCTGCCCCCAGCTAAATCACTAACCTGATCTCCAAATATCAACCAAGCCGCTCTCTTCGGTCCTCCCAAGACCTCCTGCTCTCTAGCTCCCTTGTCCCCTCTTCCCATGCTCGCCTCCAGGATTTCTCCAGAGCTTCTCCCATTCTTTGGAACTCTCTACCCCAATCTGTCCGACTGTCCCCTAATCTATCCATCTTTAGATGATCCATGAAAAACCTTCTCTTTAAAGAAGCCTACCCGGCTACTAACTAATAACACTGTTTCACTTTCTCCATCAGCTCATCCCCCCCCCCTACCCACAGCTATTACCTTTTGTATCAATTGACCCTCCCTTTTAGATTGTAAGCTCTAACGAGCAGGGCCCTCTGATTCCTCTTGTCCCAAATTGTATTGTAACTGTAATGTCTGCCTTCATTTTGTTAAGCGCTGCGCAAACTGTTGGCGCTATATAAATCCTGTATAACAATAATAATTTATGTAGCATTGAAGGTCCCAATGAGCACAGTGGCCTCTATTATCTGTAAATGGGAGAAGTTTGGAACCACCAGGACTCTTCCTAGATTGGGCCGCCCAGCCAAACTGAGCGATCGGGGGAGAAGGGCCTTAGTCAGGGAGGAAGAACCTGATGGACACTCTGACAGAGCTCCAGCATTTCTCTGTGGAGAGAGGAGAACCTTCCAGAAGAACAACCATCTCTGCAGCACTCCACCAATCAGGCCTGTATGGTAGAGTGGCCAGACGGAAGCCACTCCTCAGTAAAAACCACATGAAGGCCATCTGGAGTTTGCTGAAAGGCACCCAAAGGACTTTCGGACTATGAGAAACAAAATTCTCTGCTCTGATGAAACAAAGATTGAACTCTTTGTCCTGAATGACAAGCGTCATGTCTGGAGGAGACCAGGCACCGCTCATCACCTGGCCAATCCCATCCCTACAGTGAAGCATGGCGGTGGCAGCATCATGCTGTGGGGATGTTTTTCAGCGGCAGGAACTGGGAGACTAGTCAGGATTGAGGGAAAGATGAATGCAGCAATGTACAGAGACATGCTTGATGAAAACCTTCTCCAGAGCGCTCTGGACCTCAGACTGGGGTGAAGGTTCATCTTCCAACAGGACAACGACCCTAAGCACACATCCAAGATAACAAAGGAGTGGCTACGGGACAACTCTGTGAATGTCCTTGAATGGCCCAGCCAGAGCCCAGACTTGAACCCAATTGAAAATCTCTGGAGAGATCTGAAAATGGCTGAGCACCGACCCTCCCCATCCAACCTGATGGAGCTTGAGAGGTCCTGCAAAGAAGAATGGGAGAAACTGCCCAAAAATAGGAGTGCCAAGCTTGTAGCATCATACTCAAAAATACTTGAGGCTGTAATTGGAGCCAAAGGTGCTTCACCAAAGTATTGAGGCTGTGATACTTATGTACATGGGATTTTTTTCATTATTTAATTTTTATAAATTTTCAAAGATTTCAAACAAATTTCTTTCACGTTGTCATTATGGGGGATTGTTTGTAGAATTTTGAGGAAAATAGTGAAATGAATCCATTTTGGAATAAGGCTGTAACATAACAAAATGTGGAAAAAGTGAAGCACTGTAAATACTTTCCGGATGCACTGTATGTGCAGCATTCTGCCAGCCCCTCCCACCAGCCATGATCTGCCTGCATTGCATAGAGAAGCACAGAGACTCAGGATGGAGCTGAATCATAGCTAGAGGTATTCCTGTACAGCAGACCTACAGATTATCCTTCTCCCACAATACAGGAGGATTCATTCACATGCAGCCATTGACTCTCGTCCATCAGCTCCCATCTCCCCCCAATGACTTCCTAATGACTTCCTTGTATTGAAGGGGGTCCTCCCCTCCCGGCAGATGATCTCTCCGATAAATCGCCTTGTTATGTTTCTTCCAGCCCCTCTGAGTTCACATTATAATATACCTAGAATATTCACTGATGGACCAGGCTTTTTCTAGCACTTTTTGTTCACATGTAACAACCAATTTTTTTTTTTGCTAGAAAATTACTCACAACCCCCAAACATTATATATATATATATATATATATATATATATATATATATATATATATATATACTTTTTTTTTTTTTCAAACTAAACATTTTTTTTTTTTTTATTAAAATTTGCAAAACCCACCAATTTATTCTAGAGGCCCTAGAGAAGAAATTGGTGGGTTTTGCAATTTTTAATGTCACAGGGTATTTTTCGCAGCAGTTTTCCAAATGCATGTTGCGGGGAAAAAATATACTTTTTTTTTTTTACGTAATGCAAATCCACAATACATAACCCTATTTCTTATATTTTGAAAAATATAAAAGATAAAGTTATTTCAAGTAAATAAATACCAAACATGTCAAGCTTTTTTTTTACATTTTTTTAAATGTTACTATCCATAGGTGACGCTTTAAAAGCCTTTACAGGTTACCGCTTTAGGATTACAGAGGGGGTCTGGTGCCAGAATTACTGCCAATCTCCCGTTAGGCCTGCCCTGGGGCTGCTTTGAGGGTAGCAGCGCCCGTAAAACATATGGCTGGGGCCAGGCCCGGGCCAACATGTCAATTGCACATGCGCCACCGCCGCTCGGGAAAGCCCGTACAGGCTCACCCATTTTCGGGAAGGGAAGGGCGGCGCCATTATTAAATGTAAGGCAGCAGTGGTGTTCCGTCCGGAGCTGGCGCACACCTCATCACAGCCTGGTAAGACCTTTCTTCAGCCTCTGACATCTGCTGTACCATGCCCGCAGCCTCTGCATCTCCTGTACCATGCCTGCTGCCCCTGCATCTCCTGTACCATGCCCACAGCCCCTGCATCTCCTGTACCATGCCCGCTGCCCCTGCATCTCTTGTACCATGCCCGCAGCCCGTGCATCTCCTGTACCATGCCCGCTGCCCCTGCATCTCTTGTACCTTGCCCGCAGCCCCTGCATCTCCTGTACCATGCCTGCAGCCCCTGCATCTCCTGTACCATGCCTGCAGCCCCTGCATCTCCTGTACCATGCCTGCAGCCTCTGCATTTCCTGTACAATGTCCGCAGCCCCTGCATCTCCTGTACTATGTCCGCAGCCCCTGCATCTCCTGTAAAATGTCCGCAGCCTCTGCATCTCCTGTACCATGCCCCCAGCCTCTGACATCTCCTGTACCATGACCGCAGTCTCTGACATGTCCTGTACCATGCCCACAGCCCCTGCCTCTCCTGTACCATGCCTGCAGTCTCTGCCTCTCCTGTACCATTCCCATAGCCTCTGCATCTCCTGTACCATGCCCGTAGCCTCTGCATTTCCTGTACAATGTCCGCAGCCCCTGCATCTCCTGTACTATGTCCGCAGCCCCTGCATCTCCTGTAAAATGTCCGCAGCCTCTGCATCTCCTGTACCATGCCCCCAGCCTCTGACATCTCCTGTACCATGCCCCCAGCCTCTGACATCTCCTGTACCATGCCCACAGCCCCTGCCTCTCCTGTACCATGCCTGCAGTCTCTGCCTCTCCTGTACCATTCCCATAGCCTCTGCATCTCCTGTACCATGCCCTGAGCCTCTAACATGTCCTCATGTACCATATCTGCAGCCTCTGACCTTCTCCTCCTGTACTGTGCTCACAACCTCTGACATGTCCTCCTGTTCCATGTCCACAGCCTCTGACCTTCTCCTCCTGTACCATGTCCGCAGCCTCTGACCACCTCCTGCATCATGTCCCACTTTTACCACTTTTAACCAGAATTTGCTATTCTATATATAAAGTCCTATATGCTTTCGTATCTGTCTTATCTATATATAATACACTTTTTAAATGTGCTTTAAAATGCATGGTTTTATGAACAAGAAAATAATGGCGTTATGCTGTTGGGCTGGTATAATAATGCTATGGGGCTGGTATGAAATTATTTCCAGGGCTGGTTTTTTATTCCCAGTCCGGCCCTGCCTATGATCTGACGTTTGCGGTGCTACCTCATATGTGTAGGATGACTGACGCATGCGTTCGCCTTTGTGCCTAAACACAGGAGGACAGGGGCACTTTAATTTATTTTTTTTATAATTATTATTTTATTTTATTTTTATTTTTTTTATTTTTTACACTGTTGCTTTACATTTTTTTTTCTTTTATTGCTGTCAGAAGGAACGTAAATAACCTTGTGACAGCAATAGGCATGTGGCAGGTACTCTTTATAGAGGGACCTAGGGTCTGGGGTAATCTGCCCTTAAAAGCATTCTAAACACCAAGATTAGAGTTTTTGAATTCTTTTGATTTTTAAAAAAATGGCTCTGTTGCCATCAGGGGAAATTGGAAATTATGTCATGTCGTCCCTTCCGGGTTACCATAGCAGAGAGCCAATCAAATGTGATTCTAGCTTTGTTCAGCTGTCTGATTGCTATTACAAGCAGCAGAATTGGATGTCCCCCTTTGGGGGACGTCCGGTCCCGCTGCTTGTAATAGCAATCAAGGGGCTAATTAGCCTCTCCAGTTGCTATTACAAGAAATGCCGCAGCTGCAGGCATCATCCTGGTACAACCACTTGAAGAAGGGTGACGTACCAGGTATATGATTGGTCGGTAAGTGGAGATACTGTACTTTCCAAAGAAGGGTGGCTCGGGTAAGTACCAGGAGAAGGTATGTGACATTGTAACACTTTTATATTAAAAAAGAATAGCGCGCAAATGCAAAAGAAATAACTACCAAATCTGAAGACAATCCATAAATAAAAATGGGGGTTTGGCCCCACCATATGGCCATATCGTGCTCAAGCCCACTACTGCGTCAAAGTACCCCATTATCAGTGGGTCCTACACTATCCATGAAAAAGAGATGAATCCAGCCTCTCTAACCCTTGGAGATAATACTCCTTGCTGGGAAGGATGTGCAAATGCACTACAGGGGACTCCTCCTATATCCACTTGATGGTGGACACTGATTGAGTACAGGTGTGTGTGGGGGGGTGGGGAGGGTTGCTCAACCTCGATAGTCTGGTCAGACCGAATACATAATAAACAGGCAAAAAATTTGGGGGAGCATACCCATGTATTTCTAAAGCTGCTGCAGCTATGAACCAAAAGACATGTATATTAAAAAAGAATAGCGCGCAAATGCAAAAGAAATAACTACCAAATCTGAAGACAATCCATAAATAAAAATGGGGGTTTGGTCCCACCATATGGCCATATCGTGCTCAAGCCCACTACTGCGTCAAAGTACCCCATTATCACTTTTATATTGTCTGCTGAACCCCTGCTTATGTCATCATTCACAATATAGTATGCAGTATATAGTATATATATATATATACAGTGCCTTGCGAAAGTTATTCGGCCCCCTTAAACTTTGCGACCTTTTGCCACATTTCAGGCTTCAAACATAAAGATATAAAACTGTAATTTTTTGTGAAGAATCAACAACAAGTGGGACACAATCATGAAGTGGAACAAAATTTATTGGATATTTCAAACTTTGTTAACAAATAAAAAACTGCAAAATTACTCAGCCCCTTTACTTTCAGTGCAGCAAACTCTCTCCAGATCTTCAGTGAGGATCTCTGAATGATCCAATGTTGACCTAAATGACTAATGATGATAAATAGAATCCACCTGTGTGTAATCAAGTCTCCATATAAATGCACCTGCACTGTGATAGTCTCAGAGGTCCGTTTAAAGCGCAGAGAGCATCATGAAGAACAAGGAACACACCAGGCAGGTCCGAGATACCGTTGTGGAGAAGTTTAAAGCTGGATTTGGATACAAAAAGATTTCCCAAGCTTTAAACATCCCAAGGAGCACTGTGCAAGCGATAATATTGAAATGGAAGGAGTATCAGACCACTGCAAATCTACGAAGACCTGGCCGTCCCTCTAAACTTTCAGCTCATACAAGGAGAAGACTGATCAGAGATGCAGCCAAGAGGCCCATGATCACTCTGGATGAACTGCAGAGATCTACAGCTGAGGTGGGAGACTCTGTCCATAGGACAACAATCAGTCGTATACTGCACAAATCTGCCCTTTATGGAAGAGTGGCAAGAAGAAAGCCATTTCTTAAAGATATCCATAAAAAGTGTTGTTTAAAGTTTGCCACAAGCCACCTGGGAGACACCAAACATGTGGAAGAAGGTGCTCTGCTCAGATGAAACCAAAATCAAACTTTTTGGCAACAATGCAAAACGTTATGTTTGGCGTAAAAGCAACACAGCTCATCACCCTGAACACACCATCCCCACTGTCAAACATGGTGGTGGCAGCATCATGGTGTGGGCCTGCTTTTCTTCAGCAGGGACAGGGAAGATGGTTAAAATTGATGGGAAGATGGATGGAGCCAAATACAGGACCATTCTGGAAGAAAACCTGATGGAGTCTGCAAAAGACCTGAGACTGGGACGGAGATTTGTCTTCCAACAAGACAATGATCCAAAACATAAAGCAAAATCTACAATGGAATGGTTCACAAATAAACATATCCAGGTGTTAGAATGGCCAAGTCAAAGTCCAGACCTGAATCCAATCGAGAATCTGTGGAAAGAACTGAAAACTGCTTTTTACAAACGCTCTCCATCCAACCTCACTGAGCTCGAGCTGTTTTGCAAGGAGGAATGGGCAAAAATTTCAGTCTCTCGATGTGAAAAACTGATAGAGACATACCCCAAGCGACTTACAGCTGTAATCGCAGCAAAAGGTGGCGCTACAAAGTATTAACTTAAGGGGGCTGAATAATTTTGCATGCCCAATTTTTCAGTTTTTTATTTCTTAAAAAAGTTTGAAAGCAGGTTCACGCTGCATCTCATACCTGAAAGCCACAGTCAACCATGCCAACATCCTAACCCACTGTAGGCACATAGTAGCCATTCATTGTTAATAGCAACCCAAACCTGACAGGCAAGGAAAAAAATAATGCGCTAGATGTGCCAAAATGCACGGTTAAAAAAAACGCTCAAAGCTCAAAAAGGTGCATGAGTATCGTTGCTGCATGTTGCAGCAAGTAGGGGAGCCCATTGAAAAAACTTGCACGTGCGTGATGTCGCACATTACAGTGTGAATGGGGCCTGGGCTGGCCATACACCCATAGAGCAGAGGCATAACTAGAACCTTCAGGGCCCGGTGCAAGAAACCATGAAGGGGGGCCCCTGGGCCCCTGCCCGGGGCCCTTCCCTTCAAGCCTGGGGCTCTTCCCACTGATCCTGGCGCCCTTTACTCTCGTTGTGGGGCCCTTTATTATGGTTCCGCAGGGGGACCCTTTCACAAGTTCTGCAGTGGGCCCCCTTCCTGCCATCTTGGGGCCTCCCCACGGTGGTGGAATGCCAGGGCCCGGTTGCAAGTGTGACCTTTGCGATCCTGGAAGTTCACCCACTGGTGTCAGTAGTTTTTATTTTTTGGTATTTTATTTGTATTATTTTTAATCATTTTGTTTTATTTATTTACAATGTGACTGACTATGACTCTGTCCATTCAGAAAAGGAAGGAGCTGGTAAATTACACATTTACCGACCCCTTCCTGGTTCTCTATTGTGACACATCCCCTGCAGCAGCCGGCAGGAGAGGGGAGGGAGCACAGTGGGGTGGGGGGACCAGGGGAGTACACAGGGGCCCAGAGACAGCAGAACACAAGTGAACTGGATAGGAGGAGTGGTGGGGGCAGCATACAGAGGAACCAATCTCCTCCATTTTCCTCCTGCAGCTACAGGAGGAAAAAGGAGGACAGTGATTTCTCTACATGCTGCCCCCACCGCCCCTCCTATCCAGGTGTACAGGGGAGCCAAACAGGCCCCCTGGAGTATGGGACCCAGGTGCAATTGCAACCCCTGCAACCTCTCTAGTTACGCCCCTGCTAGAGTGAGCAGGACAGATGGATGAATCTCCCGCTGTGGCTTTGTATATAGCTGGCCGTATACAGTTCCATTTTTGCATGAAGGATCATTCTTCACATTTAAAGTGCAAGTCATTGACCCAAAGAAATTGTGATCGATTGCCATACCAATGTATAGAATTTAGAATATAGGGTGGGTTTTGAGACTTTATACGAGGCTCATAAACTGATGTGCCTCCATCCCTAATTTGAAGGAACAGAAGAGGGGGGTTGGGACTCTGAATGAGGTGTATGACCAACCTTAGATATAATGTATGAACACGTATTGTAAATATGCAAAAACAGATGGATGTATTATAAAAACAATTATTTTTAATTGAATAATCTGATCATCAAATGGTGACACTAAAGCCTCGTACACACGCAACGAATTTCCGCCGACCGGTCGTCCGTCTTTTGTCCAGAGTGGTGTCGGTTGGTTGGAATGTGCTCTGGACTGCACACAAATTTTCCCGTACGACAGAATTCTACTTCAGAAGTGATGTCATGTGTTGGATTGCTTTCTTTGTGTTCTTTCATCTCTGAGCGTGCCTAGTCTTGCTCATAAGATTTTTCCCCATCGAAATCTGTACTAATGAGACGAAAATCGGATGAGTTTTGATGGTCGACAAAAATTTTATAGCCTGCACACCAGGATTTTTTCAGCCGAAAAGTCGGAGTCGGTTGTCGGAAGCATCATACTAACAAGCCGAAAATCGGCAGATCGGTCGTCGGACGAAAATTCCCAGCCGAATTTCCACTCGTGTGTACGGGGCTTAAGTCCCCGTTCACATTAGGTCGCTCCAAATTCGGGGGAGCGACCTGTGATGTCGCGTGCACCGTGACTTCGGCGCGACTTGCACGGACTTCATCTAATGAATGTCTCTGCAAGTCGCCTCCAGGTCGCCCCGAAGTAGTACAGGACCCTTTTTCTAAGTCAGAGCGACTTGTGTCGCTCCTATTAGAACCGGTCCTGTACTACACTATGGGACGCGACGGTGCGCGACTTGCCAGGCTGACCGAGTCGCCTGGCAAGTCGTTATAGTGTGAACCAGCTCTTATACATCCTGGTTAGAAGAATACATCAAATAGTTATATAAATACATAAATAGCACAGTCGAGCCATGACATACTCGATAAGGTGTGAAGTTAATTGCCTAGAATTGTATTAACCACTTAAGCCCCGGAGGATTTGGCTGCTCAAAGACCAGGGCCTATTTTGCGTTCCGGCACTGCGTGACTTTAACGGACAATTGCGCGGACATACGACTCAGTACCCAAATGAAATTGACGTCTTTTTTGTTCCACAAACAGAGCTTTCTTTTGGTGGTATTTTATCACCTGTGCGATTTTTACTTTTTGCGCTATAAACAAAAAAGAGCGTACATTTTGAAAAAATAACAATATTTTTCACATTTTTTTATATGAAATTCCCCCAAAAAAATGTAAAAATCTAAATTTTTTAATATTTTAGGCCAATTTGTTTTCCGCTACATATTTTTGGTAAACAAAATCGCAATAAGCATATTTTGATTGGTTTGCACAAAAGTTATTGCGTTTACTAACTACGGGAAAGATTTATGTAATTTTTGTTGTTTTTTTTTTTTAACTAGTAATGGCGGCGATCTGCAATTTTTTTTTTTTTGCGGGACTGCGACTTTGCGGTGGAAAGATCGAACCCTTCACTGACATTTTTGACACTTTTGGGTGGACCAGTGACATTACTACAGTAATCAGTGCTATACATATGCACTGTTACTGTAAAAATTACACTGGCAGGGAAGGGGTTAACTTTGTGGGTGATCAAAGAGATAAATGTGAGCCTAGGGGAGTGATTCTAACTGTATGGGGGCGTGACTTGTGAAATGATCACAGAGACATGGGTTCCTATATAGAAGGATCACAGGGGCTCTGTTATCGATCCAGGGAGAAGATCAGTCAGCTGTATTTACAACAGCTGACCGTACTTCTCTCTCAGCGGGGAGCGATCGCAGGTGGCAGGCGGAAATCAGAGCCACCTGCCCCATGCATCGGATTCCCTGCTGCCGAGTGGGGGAGGAAGCGTGCCACTGGCAGCACGCGCTCGCCCCCTAGCTGCAGGCACACGATCGACGTATACCTACAGCGGTTCGCACAGGAGGGCCAGCCCGCCGCAATATTTCTGCCGGGGGCAGTTCGGAAGCGGTCAATATAGAAATGTATTGAACAAGAGTTGTACCAACAGATAATTCAATGCATATTAAAAGTTGAAAACAAAATGAAATTGCCTCCTATTATGCTCGACGCGTTTCGTGAATTACACTTCTTCAGGAACAGGTGCAATCCATGTGTATGAGTAAACTCAAAACTGTTACCGCATGTCGTGTGGAGTCCTCTGGGGATGTCTAAACCGGGAACTGAGGGAGCAATGCCTAGGCACGTCAGATTGGTATGCAAGGACTGCAGAGAGAGTGCAGATCTCCATTGAGGGATCACTAATGCTTCAGCGATAGCCATCCAAATGGCATTCTTGTGTCGTCTATTGTCTCCATACTGAAGTATAAGGTATCAACCGTGCCCAAAGAAAATGCAGAATACAGTCCTCATGAATTGAGGTAAATATATACCCCCACAAAGACGTGCAGAGGAATAGCTCCCAGAATCACGCAGCTGTTCAAATACCAGGAATTGCCGAACAGGCGTATGGCGCCAAAGACAACCTCCCTCGTGTGAACGCTGAACCTAAAAATGTATAAAATTTTAACACCCTTCATGCCTACGCCTTTTTCTGACACTTGTTGCTTTTTTGCTAGAAAATTACTTAGAACCCCCACACATTTTATATATACAGTATATATATTAGTGATCGACCGATATCGTTTTTATAATACCGATATTTTGGTCATCGGATATCAGTATCGGCCGATATCTGCCTATATTTTCACACATGTAAAAAAAAAATTTTTTTAATTCTTTTTTTTTCTACAGGTACTCCTTGTGGAGGGATCTGGGGGTCTAAAAGACCCCCAAACCCCTCCTCAGCACTGAAAAGCATTCAAAGCGTCATGACGTCACTTCCGGAGACCCGGGTCTCCTGGTGGGATGGGGGTGGGCGGAAAGCGGCGGGAGGGGGGGGGACGCTTCTCAGCCGCATCGGTTGTCATTACAAGTCAGCCGACCGTCGGCTATGGACGCCGGTACCGGGGTGATGCCTCTAGCTGCAGGCATCACCCCGGTACAAGCACTTTCCCTAAATCCCTAAATATCGGTAAATCAAAAGGCCGATTCCGATATATCGGGGAAAGTGCATATCGGCCCCCGATATATCGGTGTTGCCGATAATCGGTCGATCTTTAATATATATATATATATATATATATATATATATATATATATATATATATATATATATATATCCACAGAGGATAGCGCACACATACAAAAGGAGTAACTTTCAAATATTACAAGGCTACTGAGACCTGATCAAAATGAGTAAATATGTGGATTTGGTCCCACCATATGGCCATATCATGCTTAAACCCACCACTGCGTCAAAGTACCCCATTATCAGTTGGTCCTACACTAATCATAAAATGAAGGATAAATCCTACTTCTCTTAACCATGGGAGATACTTACTCCTTACATGGGAGAAATGTGCTAGCTGCAGAAAACACTGCTTAACCACTTGCCGACCGGGCCATAGCAAAATAACGGCTACATCGCAGTCGGCCTATTTTGGGAGGGCGTACAATGACGTCCTCCCAGAATCGCGCTTCACGCACGCCCCCTGGGGCGCGCATGTGACGGAATCCGGACACCAACGACTGGGTATCTCCGCCAGTAACCTGCTTCCTAAGCTCTGGAACACGGGATCCGTGATTCTGGCTATAGTTACCCCAAGAACTAGACAGTACAAGTTTTGGAGTGAAACCAGAATGAACTGTTTATTAAAACCAACTCACAGACTTTTATACATTGGAGAAGTATGTCATTGGCCAGTCAAATATTTACACAAAATATCACACAATAGCTACGATAACGAGGTAGGGCTGACCATGATATCATTAACATACCAATTAACTGAGCACTTAAATCAGCCTAGGCGGAATGCACAGAATGCTAGCAGGCAAACAATATATGACACAATTAAACACCTGAACATTCAGGAATCTCATTCCAGGCCAGACACACCGGCATCGAGATCCCAAAGAACAATAGACAGCATTAAAGTGTGACACATCCCCATAGCAGACAATGGGCTGCTGTGTGAAAGACAGATGGCTTGAGTTGATGAGTCTACCAAAAAGAATTGCTCCACACAGACAGTGGCCAGGAGTCTAGCTTCCTAATTCTGTGACAATACTTCCCCCCTGTTCCATAGTCCGGCAGACCCAGCTAGATCCAATACGGGTCAGCTTGGGGATGTCCGGGAGCCATACTACAATCACAGTTCAGTTTGCCGAGAAAGTCCATCTGCATTGCCATTTTGTCGTCCCGGCCTGTACTGTAGTTTTTGGTCACCCTGTGCCCCTTATAGACACAGGGTGATTTACACATAAGAAGGACTGGGGATGCTGGACAAGGAGTCTCCCACCCTCCCTAAAGCAATTGGGGTTTCACAAGCCCCCCAACCAAAGTGTCTCATGTCACAGCGCACATGGAAGTGTTTGTGCTTGCTGGGTCCTGGGGACCCAGCGCGTCACGGATCGTGGAAAAGGGCCAATGGCAGTGGCCCTTTATCACGTGATCACTCCGTCCAATGATGGAGTGATCACTTGTCAACAAACGGGCCCATGTCCGGTTCATTTCTCTCCTCTCAGCGCTCTACAGCGCGAGAGGAGAGGAAAGAAACTGCATGCATTTCTAAAGCTGGTGCTGCTATATAAGGGGTAACTTTCAAATATTACAAGGCTACTGAGACCTGTTCTAAATTAGTAAAATATGGCGATGGAGACCCTAGAAAATAAAATGGCGATCGTTGCAATATTTTATGTTACCCTGTGTTTGTGCGACGGTCTTTCAAATGCAATTTCATTGCCATGGGGGAAGGGGGGTAACTTCATATTGATGGCTGTTAGGAAAGGGATGGGCAACTTCATATTAGTGGCCATGGGGGGAGGGGGGTCAACATCATATTAATGTCCATGGGGGGAGGAGGTGGTCAATGCCATATTAATGGCCACATGGGGGAGGTGGTGGTCAACTCTATATTAATAGCCACGGGGGAAGGGGGTGGGCAACTCCATATTAATGGCCATGGGGGGATAGGGTGGTCAACACCATATTAATAGCCATGGGGGAAGGGGGTGGGCAACTCCATATTAATGGCCATGGGGGGATAGGGTGGTCAACACCATATTAATGGCCACATGGGGGAGGTGGTGGGCATCTCCATATTAATGGCCATGGGGGGGGGGAGGGTGGTCAACACTATATTAATGGCCACATGGGGGAGGTGGTGGTCAACTCTATATTAGTAGCCATGGGGGAAGGGGGTGGGCAACTGCATATTAATGGCCACATGGGGGAGATGGTGGTCAAATCTAAATTAATAGCCATGGGGGAAGGGGCTGGGCAACTCCATATTAATGGCCATGGGGGGAGAGGGTTGTCAACACTATATTAATGGCCACATGGGGGAAGTGGTGGTCAACTCTATATTAGTAGCCATGGGGGAAGGAGGTGGTCAACATCATATTAATGGCCACATGGGGGAGATGGTGGTCAACTCTATATTAATAGCCATGGGGGAAGGGGCTGGGCAACTCCATATTAATAGCCATGGGGGGAGAGGGTTGTCAACACCATATTAATAGCCACATGGGGGAGGTGGTGGTCAACTCTATATTAATAGCCATGGGGGAAGGGGGTGGGCAACTGCATATTAATGGCCATGGGGGGAGAGGGTGGTCAACTCCATATTAATGGTTATGGGGGGAGAGGGTGGTCAACACCATATTAATGGCCACATGGGGGAGGTGGTGGTCAACTCTATATTAATAGCCATGGGGGAAGGGGTGGGCAACTCCATATTAATGGTCATGGGGGGAGAGGGTGGTCAACACCATATTAATGGCCATGGGGGGTCAACACCATATTAATGGCCACATGGGGGAGGTGGGGGTCAACTCTATATTAAAAGCCATGGGGGAAGGGGGTGGGCAACTCCATATTAATTGCCATGGGCGGAGAGGGTGGTCAACACCATATTAATGGCCACATGGGGGAGATGGTGGTCAACACCATATTTATGGCCATGGAGGGAGGGGGGTCAATATCATATTAATGGCCATGGGGGGAGGGGGGATCACATAATTTTAATGGCCATGGGGGGAGGGGGTAATCACATCATATTAATGGCCATGGGGGGGGGGGTGGTCAATGCCATATTAATGGCCATGGTGTTGGAATAGAATCAGGTTCATACAGTGTGATGGTCCGGTCTTCAGACTTGTATACAGTGTATCAAGGTTATCATGGTCTTCTTAGTAAATTGATCAGCTGACCATTATTAGTCCATAAAGAGAAACAAAGTATCGGATGGTGAAGGAAGCGCCTGTAAAAACATTCTACACAGATGAACATACATGAGAGGTACCTCGGGGTGAGGGTGGGGGGTTCCTATGACAGTCCATGCAGGTTGGAAGGATATCCTGAGACATGCTGGCTGTCAGCCAGTAAAATGGACATCAATTCCTATCTGTGTTTTCATAGGAGTCCGGATGGGGGGGGCGTGGGGGGGTTCACCTTACACCGATATATAGGTAAACACCCAATCCCAATGCCGGCACACTGTATAGTACAACACAGTTTGCGCACAAGGTCTACGGTAGTGTGACCGCTCTAAGCATCCTAGGCTGTATATTGCCCTTCTTTGGGGGGGGGGGGGGGGGTGGAGAGTGAAAGGATGGCTGGTATACTAAAGCTGTGTGAGCTTAAAGTAGAACCCTGGACAGATATTAAAAAAAAAACACAAATTAATGCAGAATCAAAGATATGCATTCGAATCTTAAGAGAGCCCAGTGTCCAATGAGAGCCAGGCTCTCCCAACATAGCACCCAGAGTTCACAGTATGGGACCCTTTGGTTCTATACTAGGCTGTCCTCTAGCACCAATAACCCCTTGTGTGTAAAAAAAATGGGCACCTGTCACGGCAATGCCTCGTACTCACCTGCGTCTGGGCGCCTGCGGCGTTCTCGCAACAGAGTCTCGGTGCTTGCCGGTCACAGAGACACCCCCTCTGGGTCTGCGGTGGCTCCTTCTCCTCCCCTCACCTCTGAGGACTGCAGCAGCACACTGTCATGGCAAGATGGCGGCCGCCATGCGGTTACAGTGTTTTACACAGAGGGAGAGAGGAGAGTTGAAGATCTGGTAAGATCAGGTTCTATGAAGCAAACCAAGATGGCGCTGGGTCTCTGACCTCCCTTTATAGCCCCTGGCAGCCCCACCTACTGGTGGGAGGTGGCGGGTCATGTGATCCTGGCTCCCTATATAAACCAAGCACACCTTCCAGTCAGTGCTTGGTTATTTTCCTTGCTCCTGTGTGTCTGCTAATTGCATTGTCTGTGTTCCTGGTTCCTGATCCCTTCTCCCTCAGGTGGATACTCCTTGATTGCCTGCCAGACCTGACTCCAGAGTTGTCGACCTTACCTCCTCCTCTTCATTAAAGGCCTCCGTGCCACCACAGACCCTACGGGGCCCTGTTCCCACTTCCAGGGACTCCTGAGGGTCGTGATTGTAAGGGAGTGCTGTTCCACTGCAACTGGGTTCCCTCTCCACTGCAAGACCCCAGGTGGGTTGTGACAGCACCCTAATTTTGAGAGAGCCCTTTGTTCAATGGGAGCAAGACTTTCCCAACATAGCCCTCAGAGTTCATGGAAAATGACCCTTTGGTTCTATGCAAGGCTGTCCTCTAACACCAATAACCCCTTATGTATCAAAGATGGGCACTCAAATCTTGAGAGAGCTCTGTGTCCAATGAGAGCAAGACTCTCCCCACATAGTGCCCAGAGTTCACAGTAGAGGACCCTTTGGTTCTATACCAGGCTGTCCTCTAGCACCAATAACCCCTTATGTGTAAATAAAAATCAGCACCCTAGTCTTGAGAGAGCTCTTCGTCCAATGGGAGCATGGCTCTCCCAACATAGCGTTTAGAGTTCATGGAAAATGACCCTTTGGTTCTATGCTAGGCTGTTCTCTAACACCAATAAACCCTTTGTGAATCAAATATAGGCATTCAATTCTTGAGAGAGCCCTATGTCCAATGAGAGCCAGGTTCTCCCAACATAGCACCCAGAGTTCACAGTAGAAGACCCTTTGGTCCTATACTAGGCTGTCCTCTAGCACCAATAACCCCTTATGAATCAAAGACACTCAAATCTTGGGAGTGCCCAGTGTCCAATGAGAGCAAGGCTTTCCTAACATAGCACCCAGAGTTCACAGTAGAGGACCCTTTGGTTCTATACTAGACTGTCCTCTAGCACCAATAACCCCTTATGTGTAAAAAATATAGGCACCCTAATCTTGAGAGAGCCCTTCGTCCAATGGGAGCAAGGCTCTCCCAACATAGCGCTCAGAGTTTATGGAAAATGACTCTTGGTTCTATGCTAGGCTGTCCTCTAACACCAATAAACCCTTATGAATCAAAGATGGGCACTCAAATCTTGAGAGAGCCCAGTGTTCAATGAGAGCCAGGCTCTCCCAACATAGCACCCAGAGTTCACAGTAGAGGACCTATACTAGGCTGTCCTCTAGCTCCAATAACCCCTTATGAGTCAAAGACACTCAAATCTTGGGAGAGCCCAGTTTCAAATGAGAGCCAGGCTCTCCCAACAAAGCACCCAGAGTTCATGGTAGAGAATCCTATGCTAGGCTGTCCTCTAGCACCAATAACACCTTATGTGTAAAAAAAATTGGCACCCTAATCTTAGGAGAGCTCTTCGTCCAATTGGAGCAAGGCTGTACCAACATAGCGCTCAGAGTTCATGGAAAATGACCCTTTGGTTCTATGCTAGGCTGTCCTCTTAACACCAATAAACCCTTATGAATCAAAGATGGGCACTCGAATCTTGAGAGAACCTTGTGTCCAATGAGAGCAAGGCTCTCCCAACATAGTGCCAAGAGTTCCCTTTGGTTCTATACTAGGCTGTCCTCTAGTACCAATAACCTCTTATGTTTAAAAAAAAAATAGGCACCCTAATCTTGAGAGAGCTCTTCGTCCAATGGGAGCAAGGCTCTCCCAACATAGCACTCAGACTTCATGGAAAATTACCCTTTGGTTCTATGCTAGGCTGTTCTCTAACACCAATAAACCCTTTGTGAATCAAATATAGACATTCAATTCTTGAGAGAGCCCTATGTCCAATGAGAGCCAGGTTCTCCCAACATAGCACCCAGAGTTCACGGTAGGGGACCCTTTGGTCCTATACTAGGCTGTCCTCTAGCACCAATAACCCCTTATGAGTCAAAGACACTCAAATCTTGGGAGAGTCCAGTGTCCAATGAGAGCCAGGCTCTCCCAACAAAGCCCCCTGAGTTCACGGTATAACCCCTTATGAGTCCAGGACACTCAAATTGGGGAGAGCCAAGTGTCAATTGAGAGCCAGGCTCTCCCAACATAGCACCCAGGGTTCACGGTAGAGAACCCTTTGGTTCTATACTAGGCTGTCCTCTAGCACCAATAACCCCTCATGTGTAAAAAAAAATGGGCACCCTAATCTTAGGAGAGCTCTCCGTCCAATGGGAGCATGGCTCTCCCAACATAGCACTCAGAGTTCATGGAAAAAGACCCTTTAGTTCTATACTAGGCTGTCCTCTAACACCAATAAACCCTTATGTATCTAAGATGGGCACTCGAATCTTGAGAGAGCCCAGTGTCCAATGAGAGCCAGGCTCTCCCAACATAGCACCCAGAGCTCACAGTAGAGGACCCTTTGGTCCTATACTAGGCTGTCCTCTAGCACCAATAACCCCTTATGTGTAAAAAAAATGGGCACCCTAATCTTGAGAGAGCCCTTCGTCCAATGGGAGCAAAGCTTTTCCAACATAGCGCTCAGAGTTCATGGAAAATGACCCTTTGGTTCTGTGCTAGGCTGTCCTTTTAACACCAATAACCCCTTATGAGTGAAAGATGGGCACACAAATCCTGAGAGTGCCCAGTGTCCAATGAAAGTTGGGCTCTCCTAAAATGGCGCCCAGAGTTTATGAAAAAGGACACATTGGTCTTTGTTAGGCTCTCCTCTAGCGCCAATTGTTGTCCATAAAAGTGATTTAGCGACCCTGCAGTTGCTGCATCACCTCCTACCCCACTAATCTGACAGAGTGGAAGTGTCAGGAAGAACTGATGAGGTCTTTGTAGGCACCAAAATATGTCCTCATCACTGGGTAAAGCGTAGGATGAGCCTCCAAATGATAAAGGGACTCTTTCAGTAACCTCACAAATCTGCAAGAATATATTCCTGAATCCTGACGTATCACAACATACAGCAACAGTATCATATTTCAGAAAAGCTCCACTTTTTTATCATTAACCACTGGACCTCTGGAAGATTTACCCCCCTTTATGACCTGGCCATTTTTTTTTTTGGCACTGCGTTACTTTAACCACTTTACCACCGGAGGATTTTGCTGTCTTACGTCCAGGCCACTTTTTGCGATTCGGCACTGTGAGATTTAACTGACAATTGCGCGGTCGTGCGACACCATACCCAAACGAAATTTACATCCTTCTTTTCCCACAAACAGAGCTTTCTTTTGGTGGTATTTGATCACCTCTGCGAATTTTACTTTTTGCGCTATAAACAAAAAAAGAGCATAGATTTTGAAAAAATAGCAATATTTTTCAAATTTTTTTATATGAAATTCCCCCCAAAAAAATGTAAAAATCAAAATGTTTTTAAATTTTTGGCCAATTTGTTTTCTGCTACCTATGTTTGGTAAAAAAAAATCACAATAAGCGTATTTTGATCGGTTTGCGCAAAAGTTATTGCGTTTACTAACTAAGGGAAAGATTTCTGTCATTTTTGGTGTTTTTTTTTTTTAACGAGTAATGGCGGCGATCTGCGATTTTTTTTGCGTGACTGCGACATTGCGGCGGACAGATCGGACCCTTGACTGACATTTTTGACACTTTTGGGGGTACCAGTGACATTACTACAGTAATCAGTGCTAAAAATATGCACTGATACTGTAAAAATGACACTGGCAGGGAAGGGGTTAATTTTATTGGAGAGGGAGGGGTTAATGTATGCCTGGTGCTTACTGACGTGTGTGGGGGGAGGGGACTGTGTGACACAGGGACAGATCGCATGTTCAGCTATGCTTAACCCTGCAATCTGACCCTACCTGTCACTTAGGAGATCCGCCCGCTTTGTTTACACAAGCAGGCGGATCTCCACATTCGATTCCCCGACGATCGGGGAAGAGCGGCGGTGATCGCCGCCGCTCCTCCCCTGGCCCGACTCCCGCTGTGACTGAATACAGCAGGAGCGAGCCTCCGGCGGCACGCGAGCGGTACCCACAAGGGGAGGGGTCCAGCGACATACGTCGCTGGATGGGAACGAGCCACTGAGCCGCAGTAGAGCTCCAGTGAGCGGGGGTAAAGTGGTTAACTGACAATTGCGTGATCATGCAACACTGCACCCAAATAAAATAGAGCTTTCTTTTAGTGGTATTTGATCACCACTGGGTTTTTTATTTTTTGTGCTATAAACAACAAAAAAAAAAAGACTGAACATTTTGAAAAAAAAAATATTTTTTACTTTCTGCTATAAAACGTATCCAATAAAAAAAATAAATAAATAAAAAAAATCAAATTTATAACTATATTATTTTAAGCCAATATGTATTCTGCTACATTTTGACTAAAAGAATCCCAATAGGTGCATATGGTTTGGTTGGCGTGAAAGTTAACCAGTTCTGGACCGGAAGGTTTTGCCACCTTAATGACCAGGCCATTTTTTTTTTGCGTTTCGGCACTTCGTTATTTTAATGGACAAATGCGCAGTAATGCGACGCTGTACTCAAATAAAATTGATGTTCCTTTTTCCCCACAAACAGAGCTTTCTTTTGGTGGTATTTGATCTCCTGTGCGATTTTTATTTGTTGTGCTATAAACAAAAAAAGAGCGACAATTCTGAAAAAAAAAAAAAAAAAAAACAACGATATTTTTAACATTGTGCTATAAAACATTCTAAAAAAAAAAAAGAAAAAAAGAAAATGTTTTCATCATTTTAGGCCAATTTGTATGCTGCTACATATTTGTGGTAAAAAAAAAAATCCCAAAAAGCGTATTTTTATTGGTTTATATAAGATTTATGTCATTTTTATTTATTTTTTTACTAGTCATGGTGGCGATCTGCGATTTTTTTTTTTTTGCGGGACTGCGACATTGCGGCGGACAGATCGGACCCCTAACTGACATTTTTGACACTTTTGGGGTGACCAGTGACATTACTACAGTAATCAGTGCTATAAATATGCACTGTTACTGTACTAATCACACTGGCAGGGAAGGGGTTAACACAGGGGTGATCAAAGGGTTAAGTGTGAGCCTAGTGGGTGTTTTTGGGGGGGAATTTCATATAAAAAAATTTGAAAAATATTGTTATTTTTGCAAAATTGACGCTCTTTTTTTGTTTATAGGGCAAAAAGTAAAAATCGCACAGGTGATCAAATACCACCAAAAGAAAGCTCTGTTTGTGGGAAAAAAAGGACGTCAAATTCCTTTAGGTACAGCGTCGCACAACCGCGCAATTGTCTGTTAAAGTCACGCAGTGCCGAATCGCAAATTAGGCCCTGGTCAGGAAGGGGGTAAAATCTTCCGGGGCTTAAGTGGTTAATCACAATTTTCATGCTCAGTGCAGTTGGTTTTGCACAGAGCGGCCCGGATCCTCCTCTTCTCGGGTCCCTCTTCGGCTCTCCTGGCTCCTCCTTCCTGTTGAGTGCCCCCCACAACAAGCAACTGGCTATGGGGGCGCCCAGACCGAGTCACAGCTCCCTGTCCCCGCCCGCCCCCCCCCCCCCCTCTCTCCTGATTGGCTGAATGAATTTGATTGACAGCAGTGGGAGACATTCACACCGCACTGCTGTCTCAGCCAATCAGGAGGGGAGTCCCAGGCAGCTTAGACACTCCTACAATATCGCTGCATAAAGACAGGCTCAGGTAAGTGTTAGGGGGGGCTGATTATCATTATCTTAATGCATAGAATGCACCTTCTGCCTTTACAACCACTTTAAGCTCCAGTCAGTGACTTTGCTTAGGCTGAGATGATGCCATCAGTCTGCTGCAGGCAGGGGGAAGCATTTTCCCAGTCTCCTCCCTGCCAGGGATCAGTTTGCAACATTGTAACTCTTTAGTAGGCAGAAGGAAGCATCAGTCTGCTGCACGCAGGAAGAAGCATTTCCCCAGTCTCTTCCCACCAGGGATCAGATTGAAACATTGTAACCCCCCTTAGTAGGCAGAAGGAAGCATCAGTCTGCTGCAGGCAGGATGAAGCATTCCCCCAGTTTCCTCCCACCAGGGATCATATTGCAGCATTGTAACTCTTTAGTAGGCAGAAGGCAGCATTAGTCTGCTGCACGCAGGAGGAAGCATTTCTCAGTCTCCTCCCGCCAGGCATCAGATTGCAACATTGTAACCACCCTTAGTAGGCAGAAGGAAGCATCAGTCTGCTGCAGGCAGGAGGGAGCATTTCCCCAGTCTCCTCCCGCCAGGGATCATATTGCAGCATTGTAACTCTTTAGTAGGCAGAAGGAAGCATTAGTCTGCTGCACGCAGGAGGAAGCATTTCTCAGTCTCCTCCCGCCAGGCATCAGATTGCAACATTGTAACCACCCTTAGTAGGCAGAAGGAAGCATCAGTATGCTGCAGGCAGGAGGGAGCATTTCCCCAGTCTCCTCCCACCAGGGATCAGATTGCAACATTGTAATTCTTAGTAGGCAGAAGGAAGCATCAGTCTGCTGCAGGCAGGAGGAAGCATTTTCCCAGTCTCCTCTCACCAGAGATCAGATTGCAACATTGTAACTCTTCTTTAGTAGGTACAAGGAAGCATTTCCTCAGTCTCCACCCAACCCCCCCCCCCCCCCCGCCAAGATCTGACTGCAACATTGTAACTTTGTATCAAGGTGAGAGGCTGCAGCAGGAGGCTAACCTGTGTCAGACATTCGTGAACACAGCTAAGAACCACACAGATACCAGGATATACATGATTGTGTTGTCTCTGAGCCAGCATCTCAAGTCCAGGAAGTAGATTGTGACCCTGGGTGATGCCTAAACTAATATGGTGCCGTCCTTCTGGAGAGAAAAGCAGATGGAGGGCATTGTCAGGGAGAGCACTGTGATCTCTGTGAGAGGTAATAGATACCCGGAATGGGGACAGAGGCACATTACTGAGCATGCTGCACTGAACATGAAATATATATCTGATAATAGAAATGTCTGCTGTGCCGGGTGTGCGGATTACTCACAATTGCATCACATTTCCTCTCTCGTCGAGTGTTTAATGATGAGCAGATAACCTGCGTTCTTATCTGGTGAGACGGCTCAGTGAGTAGTGAGACATCTGTGCTGAACCCGCATCAGAGCCGCGATCATCGCCAAGGAGCGTAAAAACCTCAAATCAAAAACACACAAAAACAAAACAGCGGCGCTGTGCGACTTCAAACATGGAGGCGAAAAACGCGACCCGTGTGGTGAACCGGCTTCAGATCTGAGAATAGAAAGCAAAGTGCTAATTCCCGGCAAACGGCGGCCCGGCTGCACTCTGGTGACTAACGCAATCGGCGTGCTTTTAGTAACCGGCGATGGTGGCTGGTATTCATTAGTGAGATACGCGATGTTCAACGAGTCCCAGACTAGCGCAATCCTCATTGAGAGTGACAAATGTGTTTAGACGTCTGCCCGAACTCAGATGACTCGTGTGCCATCAGGACCAACTGCACCAGAAGAGCTTACACTCTAATGTCCCCCCACAGTCACACACTAATATTAAACATTTATATAGCTCTGACATATACTGCAGTGCTGTACACAGAACACTGAGCCAGTAACATCAGTCTCTGTACCAGAGGAGCTTACACTCTAATATCCCACCACAGTCATCATTGCATCAGAGGAGCTTACAATCTAATGGCCCATTACAGTCACACATTATTATACATTTATATAACTCTGACATATACCGCAGTGCTGTACAGAGAACACTGAGCCAGTCACATTGGTCTCTGCACCAGAGGAGCTTACACTCTAATGTCCTCCACAGTCACACACTATTATTATTATTATATATTTATATAGCTCTGACATATACCACAGTGCTGTACAGAGAACACTGAGCCAGTGACATCGGTCTCTGCACCAGAAGAGCTTACTCTTCAATCCCCCTCCCCAGTCACACCACAGTCTGCACCAGAGGAGCTTACACTCTAATGTTGCACCACAGTCATCCTTGCATCAGTGCTGTGAAGAAAACACTGAGCCAGTCACATCAGTCTCTGTACCAGAGGAGCTTACACTCTAATGTTCCCCCCACAGTCACACACTATTATTATTATACATTTATATAGCTCTGACATATACCGCAGTGCTGTATAGAGAACACTGAGCCAATCACAACAGTCTCTGTAGCAGAGGAGCTTACTCTCCAATCCCCCCCCCCCTCCCCAGTCACACCACAGTCTTCACCAGAGGAGCTTACACTCTAATTTTTCACCACAGTCATCCTTGCATCAGTGCTGTGCAGAAAAGCAGAAAAGACTGAGCCAGTCACATCAGTCTCAGTACCAGAGGAGCTTGCACTCTAATGTCCTTCCGCAGTCACACTATTATTATACAGTTATATAGCTCTGACATATACCGCAGTGCTGTACAGAGAACACTGAGCCAGTCACATCAGTCTCTGCACCAGAGGTGCTTACTCTCCTATCCCCCCCCCCCTCCCCAGCCACAACACAGTCTGCACCAGAGGAGCTTACACTCTAATTTTGTACCACAGTCATCCTTGCATCAGTGCTGTGCAGAAAACACTGAGCCAGTCACATCAGTCTCTGTACCAGAGGAGCTTACACTCTAATGTCCTCTCACAGTCACACTCTATTATTATACATTTATATACAGTGCCTTGCGAAAGTATTCGGCCCCCTTGAACTTTGCGACCTTTTGCCACATTTCAGGCTTCAAACATAAAGATATAAAACTGTAATTTTTTGTGAAGAATCAACAACAAGTGGGACACAATCATGAAGTGGAACGAAATTTATTGGATATTTCAAACTTTTTTAACAAATAAAAAACTGAAAAATTGGGCGTGCAAAATTATCCGGCCCCTTTACTTTCAGCGCAGCAAACTCTCTCCAGAACTTCAGTGAGGATCTCTGAATGATCCAATGTTGACCTAAATGACTAATGATGATAAATGATAAATAGAATCCACCTGTGTGTAATCAAGTCTTGTGATAGTCTCAGAGGTCCGTTTAAAGCGCAGAGAGCATCATGAAGAACAAGGAACACACCAGGCAGGTCCGAGATACTGTTGTGGAGAAGTTTAAAGCCGGATTTGGATACAAAAAGATTTCCCAAGCTTTAAACATCCCAAGGAGCACTGTGCAAGCGATAATATTCAAATGGAAGGAGTATCAGACCACTGCAAATCTACGAAGACCTGGCCGTCCCTCTAAACTTTCAGCTCATACAAGGAGAAGACTGATCAGAGATGCAGCCAAGAGGCCCATGATCACTCTGGATGAACTGCAGAGATCTACAGCTGAGGTGGGAGACTCTGTCCATAGGACAACAATCAGTCGTATACTGCACAAATCTGCCCTTTATGGAAGAGTGGCAAGAAGAAAGCCATTTCTTAAAGATATCCATAAAAAGTGTTGTTTAAAGTTTGCCACAAGCCACCTGGGAGACACCAAACATGTGGAAGAAGGAGCTCTGGTCAGATGAAACCAAAATCAAACTTTTTGGCAACAATGCAAAACGTTATGTTTGGTGTAAAAGCAACACAGCTCATCACCCTGAACACACCATCCCCACTGTCAAACATGGTGGTGGCAGCATCATGGTTTGGGCCTGCTTTTCTTCAGCAGGGACAGGGAAGATGGTTAAAATTGATGGGAAGATGGATGGAGCCAAATACAGGACCATTCTGGAAGAAAACCTGATGGAGTCTGCAAAAGACCTGAGACTGGGATGGAGATTTGTCTTCCAACAAGACAATGATCCAAAATATAAAGCAAAATCTACAATGGAATGGTTCACAAATAAACATATCCAGGTGTTAGAATGGCCAAGTCAAAGTCCAGACCTGAATCCAATCGAGAATCTGTGGAAAGAACTGAAAACTGCTGTTCACAAACGCTCTCCATCCAACCTCACTGAGCTTGAGCTGTTTTGCAAGGAGGAATGGGCAAAAATTTCAGTCTCTCGATGTGCAAAACTGATAGAGACATACCCCAAGCGACTTACAGCTGTAATCGCAGCAAAAGGTGGCGCTACAAAGTATTAACTTAAAGGGGCTGAATAATTTTGCACGCCCAATTTTTCACTTTTTTATTTGTTAAAAAAGTTTGAAATATCCAATAAATTCCGTTCCACTTCATGATTGTGTCCCACTTGTTGATTCTTCACAAAAAACTACAGTTTTATATCTTTATGTTTGAAGCCTGAAATGTGGCAAAAGGTTGAAAAGTTCAAGGGGGCCGAATACTTTCGCAATGCACTGTATATCTCTGACATATACCGCAGTGCTGTACAGAGAACACTGAGCCAGTCACATCAGTCTCTGCAGCAGAAGAGCTTACGCTCCAATATATTATTTTACATTTACCGTATATACTGTAGCTCTGACATACTCCGCAGTGTTGTACAAAGAACCTCACTGGTTCCGGTTTCCTTCCCCTTTAAGCTGAGCTCCTACTTTCAGCACACATGACGCCCGGCCAATTATCTGACAAGAGCTGCGACCGCACTCTCCTCTCCCTTCCAGTTCTCCAGAAAAGGCGTCCCTACGCTTTATCTGCTTTGAATATCAAGCCAATGTAATGTAAGAGGAAATCAAGTACAGAAGTTTGTTTTTCAGTCTTCAGATCGTATCTCGGCGTTTGCTTTTTCCATGCACCAGCCGCTGCCTGGGTGATGGTTTCAGTTACAGTAAGCGATTCCTGCGGCCTCCGGTTTTTCTGCAGCGTCGACGCTGCCTGGCTTTATCCGATACCGTTTAATTTATCTGGAATGTCGGGAGCCCGCTCTGTTCCCTATTTTTAAAACAACAGGAATTTCGTGGCGCTTGGCTTGTAACATCGGTAAGAATGGGAAGCCGATAATCTACAACAGATGAGATTTAGGAAAATATTATTACAGCGAGAAATCAAAGAAAATGCTACAATGTACGGCATGGGTTCTGGAAGGATGGGACGAGGTCCATCCCGAATCCAGTCCAGCTCATAAGGAGGGCAACTAAAGACCAAAAGGTTTATAGGCCAAGCAGGCTTTAGTTCGGAAACTGTAAATATTACTGTGTATTGTTCCAGAGGAGGGATGGTGAGTTGGGGAAATCAATATCCATCAATCAGACAGAAATGACTTCAGATTATCTCTTTACCTTTCTGATTACACTCACCTTAAAGATATCAAACCCTCCAACATGACCCCCATAACATGACAACTACTCTGTTTATGACATTCTCTTTACCTTTCCCCAACTGGGATATCAAACCCTCCAACATGACCCCCATAACATGACAACTACTCTGTTAATAACCACTTAAGCCCCGGAAGATTTTACCCCCTTCCTGACCAGGGCCTATTTTGCGATTCGGCACTGCGTGACTTTAACGGACAATTGCGCGGTCGTGCGACGCTGTACCCAAATGAAATTGACGTCCTTTTTTTTCCCACAAACAGAGCTTTCTTTTGGCGGTATTTGATCACCTGTGCGATTTTTTTTTTTGATCATGCGCTATAAACAAAAAAAGAGCAACAATTTTGCAAAAATAACAATATTTTTCAAATTTTTTTATATGAAATTCACAAAAAAAATGTAAAAATCAAAATTTTTTAACATTTTCGGCCAATTTGTTTTCTGCTACATATGTTTGGTAAAAAAAAATTTGCAATAAGCGTATTTTGATTGGTTTGCGCAAAAGTTATTGCGTTTACTAACCAAGGGAAAGATTTATGTAATTTTTGGTGTTTTTTTTTTTACTAGTAATGGCGCGATTTTTTTTCTTTTCGTGGGACTGCGACATTGCGGCGGACAGATCGGACCCTTGACTGACATTTTTGACACTTTGGGGGGTACCAGTGACATTACTACAGTAATCAGTGCTACATATGCACTGTTACTGTAAAAATGACACTGGCAGGGAAGGAGTTAACTTTATTGGAGCGGCAGGGGTTAAATGTGTCCCTAGGGGCGTGTGAATTACTGTAAAGGGGTGTGGCTTTTCATGTAACCACAGAGACATACGATCCTAAATAGCAGGATCGTATCCTCTCTGCAGTTACATCAGGGAGAATAACAGGTGGCTTTGTTTACATCAGCCGTCTACCTTTCTCCCTCTGCAGCGGACGATCGCTAGTGACCGGTGGACATCCGAGCCACCGGTCACTCGCGCTGGAGTGTCTGAGAACGAGCGGGGGCGGGAGCGCGCCTCCGGTGGTGCGCGCTCGCCCCCTATTGGCTCGTGGGCTAGTGACGTATATATACGTCACTTTGCCCAGGAGGGGCTGACCGCCGCCGTATATAGTCAGGCGGCGGTCGGCAAGCGGCTAATGACATTCTCTTTACCTTTCCCCAACCAGGATATCACACCCTCCAACATCACCACCATGTAATAGGAAATACACTGTTCCTGGCTTATCTCTACTCTCTGATTACACTCCCTCACCCCCTACTTCAAGCAAGGTATTACACCTTCTATGAACCTCCATAACGTTAAAAATACGCTGCCACTGACGTTCTTTTTACCTTTCTCTCCACCAGGTTATTATATCCTCTATTCAGGGCTTTTTTTCTCCGGGAATAGGTGCAGGTACTCCCCTCTCCTGAGTCACACCTTGTCTCCACCCCCTACCCACCTCCGAGCGCCGTCCTTTGGTTCCACCCTCTACCCACCTCCCAGTACCCAGAATACAGAACCAAGTATAGAATTTGTTAATGATAACTAGAAAAGCAGTAAAATAGATTCCCTGGAATCAGCAACAATAGACCCCCCCCAACAATAGATCCCCCCAGCACCAATAAATCCTCCCCTGCTACAATCGCCCCCCCCCCCCAATAAATCCTCCCCCTGCAACAATAGACCCCCCAAACAACAATAGCCCCCGAACAACAATAGCCCTCCAGCAACAATAGTTTCCCCGAGCAACAATAAATCCTCCACTTCAACAATAGCCCCCACAACAAAATGCCCTCCAGCAACAATAGAACAATAGATTCACCCCAGCAACAATGGATCCCCCAGCAGCCAGCATCAATAGGCTATTCAGCTCACCCCACTGACCCCCAGCATCCCTTTACCATTGCATACATTCAGACTGGAGGTGCCGGAACTGCGTTCCCCCGCATTCCCGCTGAAAAAAAGCCCTGCTAGTGCAGTGGTTCTCAACAAGGGTTCTGTGGAACCCTAGGGTTCCTCCTGAGGTTGTTAGGGGTTCCTTGAGCAATGAGCAATTTCTGCCTCTCAGATAAGTTCCCCCTGACACCATTGATCTTTTTAGCTATCTGGAAGAAGGTAATTCTTTCCAATGTCCAGACGTGTAAGGAGCATTCATCCCACTGACCATCACACTAATGTATCATTAGTTGTAAATATAGTCATTTTTAGCAGGGGTTCCCTGAGACCTGAAAATTTATTTAAAGGGTTCCTCCACGTTGAAAAGGTTGAGAAGGACTGCTCTAGTGTGACCACCATAAAGTAGTAAATATTCTGCTTTCTGATTACACCCACCACTGGAATATTACACCTCCTCCTTTCCGATTACACTCCCCATTAGGATATCACACCTCCAAAATGTTAACGGTATATTGTATACCCCTGTATGTTGTACATTGTATACCCCTGTATGTTGTACATTGTATACCCCTGTATGTTGTACATTGTATACCCCTGTATGTTGTACATTGTATACCCCTGTATGTTGCACATTGTATACCCCTGTATGTTGTACATTGTATACCCCTGTATGTTGTACATTGTATACCCCTGTATGTTGTGGTCTTTAAGGTGCCCATCTAATAGTTTTTTTAAACTATCGATGCTCCCTGCTGATACGACTGTTTGTGGAAGAGAATTCCACATCCTTACTGCTCTTACAGTGAAGAACCCCCTATGTACTATAAGGTTAAACCGCTATTCCTCTAGTTTTAGTGAGTGGCCACGTGTTTTATTGTATTCCCTTTCTCTGAATAGTTTGTTCCTTATGCTAGGGTCACCAGTACAGTATTTGTACATTGATATCATATCCCCCCTCAATCGTCTCTTCTCCAGAGAGAATAAGTTCAGTGCTTGTAGTCTTTCCTCATAGCTGATGTCCTCCATTCCACTAATTATTTTTGTTGCCCTTCTCTGGACTCTCTCCAGTTCCAGCACATCCTTCCTGAGGACCGGTGCCCAGAACTGGACAGCATACTCCAGATGTGGCCGGACCAGAGTCTTGTAGAGTGGAAGAATAATCTCTTTATTTCTGGAGTAAATCCATAACCCTCCATAAGGTTAAAATACGCTGCTCCCAACTATTTCTTACTATTTGCTCCTGACTACTTTTTCCAAGCTCTGATTACACCCACCACCGTGATATTACCCCTTCAACATGAACCTCCATAATGTTAAAAATCCTCTGCTCTTGACCTTGTCTCTTCTACCTTTCTTTCCATCGAGATATCACACCCATTTACATAACCAACCATAAGGCAGACTATATCCAGCTCCTGATCTGAGCAGGGTGAAGTTTCAGATCCATCCATGAACAGGATAAAACTTCAGATCCATCCATGAACAGGATAATACTTCAGATCCATTTGTCTACAGAATGAAGCTTCAGATAGACATGTGAATAGGATGAAGCTTCAGATCCATTAGAGCAGTGGTCCTCAACTCCGGTCCTCAGGGCCCACTAACAGGCCAGATTTTAAGTATTACCTTGGGGAGATGCAGACTAGAGTACTGCAATCACTGAGCAGCAAATTATATCACCTGTGATGTATTTCAGTTATCTTGCAAACCTGGCCTGTTAGTGGGCCCTGAGGACCACTGCATTAGAGAACAGGATTTAGCTTCAGATAGACTGGTGAACAGGATGAAGTTCTAGATCCATCCATGAAGAAGGATTAAGCTTCAGAACCATCTATGAACAGGATAAACCTTGAGATCCATTACTGAACAGAATAAAGCTTTAGATTCCTCCATGATTAGGATGAAGCATCAGATCCATCCATGAACAGAATAAAACTTCAGATCCATTAGTGAACAGAATAAAGATTCAGATTCATTCATCCGTTTCCAGGATGAAGCTTCAGATCCATCCATGAACAGAATATAGCTTCAGATCCATCCATGAACAGGATGAAGCGTCAGAACCATCCCTGAAGAGAAAGAAGTTTCAGACCCAACCATGAACAGAATGAAGCTTTAGAACCATGCATGAACAGGATAAAGTTTGAGATCCATCAATGAACATCATAAATCTTCAGATCCATCTATGGACAAAATAAAGCTTTAGAACCCTTTATAAACAGGATTGAGCTTTAGATGCATCCATGAACAGAATGAAGCTTCAGAACCATCCATGAACAGAATGAAGCTTCAGAACCATCCATGAACAGGATAAAGCTTCAGAACCATCCATGAACAGGATGAAGCTTCAGAACCATCCATGAACAGGATGAAGCTTCAGAACCATCCATGAACAGGATAAAGCTTCAGAACCATCCATGAACAGAATGAAGCTTCAGAACCATCCATGAGCAGGATAAAGCTTCAGAACCATCAGTGAACAGAATAAAGCTTCAGATCCATCCATGACCAGGATGAAGGCTTATATCCATCCATGAATAGGATGAAGCTTCAGATCCATCAGTGAACAGGATGAAGGTTTAGATCCATCCATGAACAGGATAAAGCTTCAGAACCTTTCACGAACAGAATAAATCTTCAGTTCCATCTATGGACAAGATAAAGCTTTAGAACCATCCTTCAACAGGATTGAGCTTCAGATGCATCCATGAACAGGACGAAGCTTCAGAATTATTTAGAAACGGGATGAAGCTTCAGATCCACTCATGAACAGGATGAAGTTTAAGATTCTTTATGAAAAATACATTTCCCATTATTCCCAAAAATGTCTGCTGCTGGTGCCACCATACTGCTTACACCACTGCATACGTAGACAGCCATTTTCAACCAATAGACAAGTGCTCCCATCCAATCACAGATAGCCAATTTTTTTTTATGGTGGTCATAATCTCATTCCCTTTAATAAATTACCCAAACAACATTCCATATGAGGACCTTGCATCAATTTCCGTTGGCTTCTGCCCACCTCTTGCAATTGTTCTTGCACAATTTCCCATGAAGGCCACAGATAGATTCTGTGCCAGCAGAGCTCAAAAGGCAGTCAACAAATGAATGGATACCTCATGGCCATAGATCATCTTCCGAAATCCTTTCCCCCCTTGCGGTAATGTGGCCGATTCCACCCACGCCTGGGTTCCTCTCTGCACTTTGGAGTTATAAGGGCAGTCACCCTAGTCCAGCCTGACAGGAGGGTAACACTCTCCATCTGCTGATGGGACAAAACATGAAGTCAGTGGGGTCAGACTCATAATGGAGGGGAGCACTTACTGCACAGAAGCTACACTCAGCCTTGTCCTAACATTTACATTAACCTCTCGCTCCCTTCCAGCTGGGCGCCTGTAAACAGCGTGCACACACGTACCGCAAGTCTGAGTTTGTTGTCACTTAAATTTGGGCTCTGGGATTCTATGTGTGGCCCGGCTTGCATCATGGAACACAAAAAATATTTATTGCTGAAAGCGACTCAAGGTTAAACTGATGCAAGAGGAAAGCAAGCATAAGTAGTGTCGTGGTGTAGGAACATGGGAACTCACATCTCAGATAAAAGTCTCATAGGGCCTCATCCAGCTCTAAAATAGATCAGAGAGCTTTCAATTTAAAAGGAAATTGTAACTCCTGTTAAAGTAGATGTAAACCCAAGCACTAAAATTTCAAATAAGCTTTAACACGTTAAAGCGGAGTTCCGGCCTCAAAATCGATTTTGGTCCATCTGCTTGCTGAGGGTCACCTTAAAAAGAAATGGATGCTCCCAAATTTTTTTTTTTTGTTCACTTACCTTATTCTTGAAGAAAATGTACTAACCTTCCTTCCACTTCCTCCCTCTGCGGCCGCGGCCCGCGCCGTCTCTTCTGGCTTGCGATGACTCCTGGGAATTGAACGTCATCACTCCCAGGAGTCAATGCGCCTGCACCGGCCCCGCTCGTCACTTCCGGTGCAGGCGTGGCATTCCCTGCTAAACAGCTTCTGGGCATGCCCAAAAGCTGTTTAGCAGGGAATGCCACGCCTGCACGGGAAGTAATGAGCGGGCCCGGTGCAGGGCATTCTGGGTTTCCAACATCACTGAAGAGGAGGCAGAAGAGGACGCCCTGGCTTCAGCTGCCCACACCTGCGATGGCAGCGCTGGAGAAGAAATTTTAAAGGTAAGTATTTCTCCTAAAAGGTAAGTGCGACCCGGGACAGTACAGAGGCTATCCATTATGGAATGCACTAGCCCCGACTGTCCCGGGGGTATTTTTATCTAAAATTCACCCCCGAGGCCGGAAATTCGCTTTAAAGTCATTTCTAAAACAATTTTCTATCTTTATTGTTGAATCCTTTAAGCAAATCCAGATGACCTACCATGAAGGTCCTTGTTCAGACACCTCCTGTCATAGGGTGACAATGGTCTGTCACTGTCTTTCAACTGTTCTCCTATGTTATCACCCAGTCAAGTGCACATCCGGCATGCACTTACGCAGGCATGTACCGGCCAGTGTCACCATCAGTGGTACTTTCACACAGCATCAGGGCAGCCATCAGAAATTTTGGGGCCCCTTACACAGCTTTAGGCCTGAGCTACCCCCCCCCGGGGCCTGACCACCATCTTTCCCCAGGGTCCACCCACTGGCTTTCCTACCGAATCTACCCACTGGCTATCTCACTAAGTCCTTCAGTGCACCTACTTTTATTTTAACACTCTTTGTCAGGGTGCCAGGAAACCAGACCACACTGGGATGCAGGTAAAAAAAGCAGTTTATTGGAGCAAACAGCTATAAACGCACAGCAAGAGTGGGGAAATGAGAGCAGGAACAAGTCGGGGTCATGTCCAGAAGCGGGTAGTCATCCAATCCGGGGTCGAGTTCGGAAGCGGGTAGTCTATCAATCCGGGGTCGTCTGCTGATGCGGTGTCATCTGTCGATGCAGGGTCAAGATCCAGGAGAGTCGTCAGCCAAGCCAGGTCATACACGGAGGAACACGGAGAACAGAAGACTGCTAGCAGATATGTACATTGGAGCACAAACACAAGGGCAAGGACTGCAACCCATCTGGTGATAAATATAGTCAGGTGTGCAGCATCATTACTGAGCGACACCCAGGCAGCAGACAAGTGATGATGCAATCAGAGTTTATAAGAAGCAGCAGTGTGCACATGTCCAAAATGGCTGCCAACAGGAAGGCAAGGTAAGACCATGACAGTACCCACCCCTCAATGGCCCCTCATCCGCGGAGCAAAAAATGGTTTCTGTGGAAAGTGAGCATGGAAAGCGTGGAGAAGGGCGGGAGCATGAACATCAGCGGAGGGAACCCAGGAGCGCTCCTCAGGACCATAACCATTCCAGTGCACCAGGTATTGAACCTGACCTCGGAACAGATGAGAATCCAAGATGCTGCTAACCGCATACTGCTCATGATTCCCCACAGAAATGGGACAAGGGCGAGGGAGTGAAGAAGTATAGCGATTGCAAACCAGTGGCTTCAAAAGTGACAAGTGAAAGACATTGGAGATACACATGCCAGGGGGAAGACCAAGGGCATAGGCCACCGGGTTCACCTTATGGAGGATGCAAAAAGGCCCAACAAAATGGGTTGCCAGTTTTGGAGTGGGCACCCTAAGGTTGAGATTACGAGTCGACAACCACACCCTCTCCCCGACTTGGTATGAAGGAGCAGATAAACGTCTCAGGTTTGCCTGGAGCTTCTGACGCTGTGCAGAGACCCATAAAGACTCTTGAATCTGCACCCAAGAGGAATGGAGGGCACAAAGATGATCCTTCACAGCCGGGATGTCTTGTGGCGAGAACGGCTCGGGCAACACAGCGGGTTAGAACCCATAATTGGCCATGAATGGAGACATTCCAGAAGACGAGTTGATGGCAGAGTTCCTGGAAAACTCCGCCCAGGGTAGCAAATCAACCCAATTGTCCTGATGGTCAGAGATATAGCAGCGGAGAAATTGCTCCAGAGCTTGGTTTGAATGCTCAGCGGCACCTTTGGACAACGGATGGTAGGCCAAGGAGGAGGAAAGTCGAATACCCAACTGGGAGCAAAAGGCATGCCAGAACCTGGAGACAAACTGACTCCCACGGTCTGAGACAATCTCCTTAGACAATCCGTGTAAACGGAAGACCTCCCTAAAAAAACACAGAGGCAAGCCCCTAAGCGGTAGGCAGCCACTTAAACGGAATGCAGTGGCACATTTTGGAGAACCAGTCGACAACCATGAGGATAACCGTGTAACCTCGAGATGCCAGAAGTTCCACAATAAAATCCATGGCCCATTTGGAATAGGATGCAGTAGGTCCAAGGGAAGGTGCCGAGGAGATTTGTTCTGAGCACAGACCGAACAAGCAGCCACATATCCAGCAACATCAGTGCAGAATGATGGCCCCCCAGAACTGGCGGGAAATAGCCCAGGACATCTGGTTCTTACCAGGATGACTAGCAGTCTTGGAATTGTGGTACGTGTGCAACAGTCTGATGCGCAACCCCTCAGATACAAAACATTTGCTAGAAGGTCTCTCTGTGGGAGCATCAGGTTGGGCAGCCAAGATCTGTTCCCCAAGAGGAGAGGTTAAATTGGTGCGGATAGCAGCCAGGATATGATCTGAAGGTATGACCGGTGTTGGCACGGAGTCCTCCCTGGTCAACTCAGAATACTGGTGAGACAAGGCATTTTTGGAGCCGGGCAAATAGGAGACCACATAGTTAAACTGAAACAAGAATGAGGCCCATCTGGCCTGATAGGGTGTGAGCCTCTTGGCTTACGAGAGATCCGTCAGATTCTGTTAATTGGTGAGAATGCGAACTGGAACCACAGAACATTCAAGCAAGTGTCTCCACTTTTTGAAAGCCAGGAAAATGGGCAAGAGTTCTCTGTCTTCAATCTCATAATTGTATTCAGCTGGAGACAGCTTCTTGGAGTAGAACCCACAAGGAAGTAAGGGTCATCAGGTGTCTGACATTGAGATAGGAGGGTGCCTACTTTCGTCTCAGACGCATCCACCTCTAGGACAAAGGGCAAATCAAGATTGGGATGAGACATAATGGGAGCCGAAGCGAAAGCAGACATGAGGGCCTCGAAAGCTTGGATGGCAGCAGGCATCCAATTGTGGGAATAGCTGCCCTTCTTGGTCAGATCTGAGACAGGTTTGGCCAAAGAGTAAAAGTTCCTGATATATTTCTGATAGTAGTTGGCAAACCCAAGGAAACGTTGAATGGAACAGAGACCACTGGGGCGAGGCCATTGTAGAACAGCCGAAACCTTCTGAGGGTCCATGGAGAACCCTTCAGCAGAAATTATGTAGCCCAAGAAGGCAACCTGAGACAGGTGGAATTCACATTTCTCAAGCTTACAGAAGAGCCTATTCTTGCGTAACCGTTGCAGCACCCGTCTGACAACCAGGTAGTATGATTCAATGGAGTCAGAGTAAATCAAGATGTCGTCCAAACGATGCATTGCTGCAACATATCACAAAAGACATCATTGATTATCTTCTGTAGGAAAGCGGGCTCATTGCACAAGTCAAAGAGCATCACCAGAGATTCGTAATGACTGGTTCTGGTAATAAACACGGTCTTCCAGTCGTCGTCCTCCTTGATCCTTATGAGCTTATACGTGGCCCTTAGGTCAAGCTTGGTAAAGACCGTTGCTCCCTTGAGGCAGTCAAACAATTCATTAATCCATGGAATCGGGTATGCATTCTTGACCGTGATGCGATTGAGCCCCCATAATCAATGCAAGGTCTCTACTCATCCCCCCTACTTTATGACGAAAAAAACGGCACCCGCTGGAGAAGGGGACTTGCAAATGTGCCCCCGGGCAAGCGCATTCGCGACTGTAACGGATCTTATTACCCCAGGTGGGCACATCCGCCGGACCTGTGTCTCCTGTCCTCCAAACGCACCCACAGCCTGCGGAGAAGCCATACCCAGCCCTTAACCCCTCAATCACAAGACAATCCACACAGGTGTTGAGGGTTCAACATGCAGAGCTTAAACTGTTTATTAAATTCCAAGACATACAGTTTTACACACAGTTATGGGACACTCCCCTTAGCCTTGCCAAAGGGGGGAAGGGGACAAGGAACAACCAATGGGAACTGAACATTTTTACATTGAAACAGGCTACAGATAACCTAATGAGCTTATGGTAAACAGGCAGTCTCTCAATACACACCCCCTGCGGAGAGATGTCTCCAGTCCAGACCATTGTCTATGTGTCATGAATCCACACAATTAGACACAGCAACAGGAGGGGGGATGGGGGGAGAAGGGCTGTAGCATTACATTACATTAACTCAATCCCAGCATGTCCCCAGGTCTCCAGTATCTTCTGGCCCATAGTCTGTCGGTAGGAGTCTTGCGCACAGTGGGGGAGGGGCTGAAAATGTTAATGGGTGGCACAGTGGTGTAGTGGTTAGCACTTTCACCTAGCAGCAAGAGGGTCGCTGGTTCGAATCCCAACCACGACACTACCTGCCTGGAGTTTGCATGTTCTCCCTGTGCCTGTGTGGGTTTCCTCCGGGTACTCCGGTTTCCTCCCACACTCCAAAGACATGCTGGTAGGTTAATTGGATCCTGTATAAAAAAAGTGTCCCTACTGTCTATGTATGTGAGTTAGGGACCTTAGATTGTAAGCTCTTTGAGGGCAGGGACTGATGTGAATGTGTGATGTATATGTAAAGCGCTGCGTAAATTGACAGCGCTATATAAGTACCTGAAATAAAATAAATAAAAAAATGTGGAGGGGGGGGTTGAGAACTCTGATATGAGGGGGGGGGGCACTGAGAACTCTGATGTGAAAGCGAGGAGGGCAATGAGGACTCTGGTGTGAAAGTGGAGGGATGGAGGACTCTGATTTGAAAAGGTGGGGGGGCGCAGAGGATTCTAATATAATAGGGGGGGTCTCTGATGTGAAGGGGGGGATTCTGATGTGAAAGGAGGAGGACTGAGAACTATGATGTGAAAGGAAAGGAGGACTGAGGACTCTGATGTGAAAGGGGACTAAGAACTATGATGTGAAAGAGGGGACTGAAGACTCTGATGTGAAAGGGAAGGCGACTGAGAACCTTTTTAGTGTAGAGGGGGGGGGGGAGGATTTTGATGTGAAAGTGGGGGAACTGAGGAATCTGATGTAAAAAAGGGGGAACTGAGGACTCTGGTGTGAAGAGGGGGGGGGAGTTGAGGATTCTGATGTGAAAGGGGGAGGACTGAGGACTCTGATGTGAAGGGGGGGGGGGGGAACTCTGATGTGAAGGGGGGGAGAGAGACTCTGACGTGAAAGGGGGATGCTTTGGATGTGATGAGACCCCCATCTTAGATTGGGATCCCTTGAGATTTTGCATCAATTCAAAAGGTGCCAAGAATGGAAAAAGGTGGAGAAACTTCTCAAATCTGCTATTTCTATGTAAATCCTGCAGTTCTTTGTATTGGATGTTATTCTCATTGGTTGTAATGTATCTCTTCTTCTTTCATAAATACTTAACCACTTAAGCCCCGGAAGATTTTACCCCCTTCCTGACCAGGGCCTATTTTGCGATTCGGCATTGCGTGACTTTAACGGACAATTGCGCGGTCGTGCGACACTGTACCCAAATTAAATTTACGTCCTTTTTTTCCCACAAACAGAGCTTTCTTTTGGTGGTATTTGATCACCTGTGCGATTTTTTGATCATGCGCTATAAACAAAAAAAGAGCGACAATTTTGCAAAAATAACAATATTTTTCACATTTTTTTATATGAAATTCCCCCCCCAAAAAAAAAGTAAAAATCTAAATTTTTCAACATTTTGGGCCAATTTTTTTTTTTTACCATATGTTTGGTAAAACAAATCGCAAAAAGCGTATTTTGATTGGTTTGCGCAAAAGTAATCGCGTTTACTAACAAAGGGAAAGATTTTTGTAATTTTTGTTGTTTTTTTTTAACGAGTAATGGCGGCGATCTGCGATTTTTTTTGCGGGACTGCGACATTGCGGCGGACAGATCGGACCCTTGACTGACATTTTTGACACTTTTGGGGTTACCAGTGACATTACTACAGTAATCAGTGCTATACATATGCACTGTTACTGTAAAATTACACTGGCAGTGAAGGGGTTAACTTTTTTTGAGAGGGAGGGGTTATGTATGTCCCTAGGGGCGTGATTCTTACTGTGATTGGCTGTGGCTTGAGGTGTAGGAACAATGATCAATGGTCCTACATAGTAGAACTGTATGATCACTATTCCTACACAGGGGAGAATGACAGGTGGCTTGTTTACATCAGCCGCCTGACTTTCTCCCTCTGCACCGACGATCGCCGAGTGACCGGCGGATATCGGGTCCGCCGAGCACACGCGCGCGGGGGGGGGGGTCCGTGACCACGTGGGAGCGCGCCTCCGGGGGTGCGCGCTCGCTCCCTGGACCCTCACAAGCTAGCGACGTAGCCCTACGTCGCTCTGCCTGTGAGGGGCTGACCGCCGACAAGTGTTTAAATTTAAGAAATATTAAAAAAAAAATAAAAAATAGGGTGGGTTTTTGGGGGGAGGGGAGGACTGGGCATTTACTTGAACGCCAGGTAAAGAGCAGATATAAAATTCATTGCAAGGAACCCGAAGAGCTCAATAAATATTCAGTAAATGACAGCAGGAAACAATGTCACGTCTGTCCTGAGTAGATCTGGACATAGTCGGGGCCCGTGAACCCATTCCTCAGCCTCCAGAAATGGCAGTAACAATGCTGAGAGTTATTATCCCGTGGCTGAAGCCATCCTCCTCCCCAAGGGCCAATCCCCAACACCTCACCCTGGCCATTGTCCCAGTGTAAGGACCAACGTAGGACAGGCAATGGGCGGACTGAGCGTGAACGCGTAGCTCGGCACTTCAAAGGAGCACATGAGCAGCGCCGGGCAATGGGGACATTGACATAAAAACCTGTTGTGCTTTGTGATCCTCATTGCCTGAAGAGGGGAGGTTGGGTGTGACGAGATACGTTGGCATCTCCAGAATAGATGTCTTTGTTAGCGCGGGACATCGGTCTGCGCTGGGAAATCTTTACATAACAAATTATTTTCCATCAGCCGCTCCGGCCCGGGATGTACATAAGAGTGCTGACCCTTCCCCCTGGGCACCGTGCGCTCAATAAACTACCGTGTGAGCATTGTCCATTGTTCTGGAGTCAGGAATATTGTGCTGCAGAACAGGAACCTTTAACCACTTCTGGATTGCCTGCCGCATTTACACTGCAACAGGGCGGCCCGGCTGCATGAAATCACATACCTGTATGTGATTTCGTGCATGAGGTCTGGGGCACGCGCACGTGACACCCACGACCCGCTCCTGCTGTGATTGGATACAGCGGGAGCCAATCAGCGGGTCCCACGGCCCTGATGTCCGCCGTTCTGTCTCCATGGGGAGCGATCGCAGGTGTCTGGTGGACATCCTGGCCGCTGGACCCACAAATTGGCTTCCCGTGTGGCCAATCGGCGCGTGCGCGCACCCAGGGCTGGGATAAGGGGTGGGCAGGAGAGATGGCTGCCCTGGGCGCAATGTTTTTTGCAGGGATTTGGGCGCCCTGATCCTAACCGTTGTAACGCTCCTGCGTTTTATGTATGATGTGGATTTTCAGCTGCAGAAATATTCCACTTCAGTAGTCATGTAGAGAAACGCTAAGACACCAATCCCAACTCTCAATGACTCATCATGTGTGGATGATCTCAATTCAGCAAGTAAATACACACACTCAATAAGATGTTTCCTAGAGTGACTTATGTATATAGTAACACAGTGATGATAGGCTGAAGAGACAGGTTGGGTAGAGATGGTAGATGACAGACACTTGAAAGGAAATGTTCTTGAAAGTAAGATAGTAGCAGATGGGATGCAGATAGGTTTAGCAATCATGTATGGTAGCAGATGACAGAGTAGCAGGTGGACATACAAGAGAGATCAACCCAGTGCAAGAACAGGTGGTAGTAGGCTCAAGAGCTAGCAATCTTAGATAATGCAGATGTAGTAATAGTCCTTAGTATGCAGAGCTAGATAGTGTAAGCTTTAGTATGAAAGTTATAGAGGTTTCCCCTGTGGGGTACTTATCACTAATAGCAATGTAGCAGAGGAGAGGTTCGGCAAGAGCGGATGATCCGGTAGCGGGATACAGGGATCAGCGCAGCGTGGTTCCGACAGCGAGGTATGCTTGCAAGCATGAGAGCTTCAAGACAGGTTAGCATCAAGGCACAAAGCAGTTTGAACGAACACATGTGAGTGAGAGCCGGCGATCTAAATAGCCATCCAGTCCAGCGCTCAGTGATGACAGCATCAGTCTTAAAGGTGTATGCGCACCTTACCAAAAGAGAATGGTGGGGCGCATACACTTATGAAAGAGTAATTAGGGTACCCAAAGGTACCAGAACATTACAACCGTAAGGAAAGGAGGGGGCACAATTTGGCATCTTTGCCCTGGGCGCTGGATGGCCTTGTCCCGGCACTGCGCGCGCCCCCAGTAGCTCTGTCCAGCTGAACAGAGCTGACCTGCCGCAGTGTGAGTGCGGCGGCTGGTTGGCAAGTGGATAAGGTGTACTTACCCCTATCCCTCTGTGCAGCAGGCTCCAGTGCTGTTCTTGTCTTTCTGAAGCTTCTTCTGCGTCATCTATGAACCCTGCATTGTACTTGGAGGGGGCGATCATGTGACTGCAGCCATAGGTGTGCGCAGCCTATTGCATTAGGGTGTGCACTCCACAACTCAAACACGCTGAAGCATAGTAAACTGTGCTTTTCTATTCTTCAGTTTTGAATGAACACAGTGAGTGAGTGTGTTCACTGTGCTTATTTAGAAATGAAAGGTGCTGGTAAATTACATATTGATTATCCCCTCCCCCCCACTCTTCATCCTGAAACATCCAGAAGCCAGCAGCACTGCAGGGGGGGGGGGGCAACACACGGGGAAGTAAGGGGAGTCTGCCCCACACAGAGTGGTTAGGGTGTGCCCAGGCACACCTGGCACACCCCCTGCGCACACCTATGACTGCGGCTGAGAGCCCCTTCAAAGTGGTGAGAGTGACAGTGCTGAACCAATCACATGGATGGAGGAAGCGTACTGAATATGATGAGTAATGCACCTTACCCCTGCACCAATATACTAAAGAAGCATTAACTCCTTCCTGCTCACCCCAGTGTCCCTTAAAAAGATCTGAATGATGGGGGGGGGGGAATTTCGGGAAGAATCGACCGAGCCCGTGACCACTGTAATTAGCTGTCACATGATCGGCAGCTGGTCCCGCCGGCTACCAATATTTATCGTGGACTGAGAGCTGTTTTTCCAGAACTCGGTCTCTTTACTCTGCGCACTGACCGGGCACCCGCGATCGCTCCCCGCTGAGAGAGAATGACAGTCAGCTGTTGTAAACACAGCAGACCGCTGTTCTCTCTGGAATGAACACAGAGCCCCTGTGATCCTCCTATTTAGGAACACAGGTCTCTGTGTTGATGCCACAAGTCCCTTCCCCATACAGTTAGAAAACACCCCCCTAGGCTCACAATAAACCCTTTGATCACCCCTGGGTTAACCCCTTCCCTGCCAGTGTCATTATTACAGCAACAGTGCATATTTTTAGCACTGATTACTGTAGTAATGTCACTGGTCCCCCCCAAAAGTGTCAAAAATGTCAGTTAGGGGTCCGATCTGTCTGCCGCAATGTCGCAGTCCAGCTAAAAATCGCAGATCGCCGCCATTACTAGTAAAAAAAATAAATAAAAATGACATAAATCTTTCTTCTAGTTTGTAGACGCAATAACTTTTGCGCAAACCAATCAAAATACATTTATTGGGATTTTTTTTACCAAAAATATGTAGCAGAATAGAAATTGGTCTAAAATGTTAAAAAATTTTGATTTTTAAATTTTTTTTTTGGGAATGTTATATAGCAGAATGTGAAAAATATTTTTCAAAATTGTTGCTCTTTTTTTGTTTATAGCGCAAAAAATAAAAATCGCAAAGGTGATCAAATATCACCAAAAGAAAGCTCTGTTTGTGGGGAAAAAAGGACGTCAATTTTATTTGGGTACAGCCTCGCACGACCGTGCAATTGTCCGGTAAATAAACGCAGTGCCGAATCACAAAATAGGGGCCTGGTCAGGAAGGGGGCAAATCCTTTTGGTCTTAAAGTGGTTAAGGGGGAAAACCTTCCGGTCCAGAACTGGTTATATTTTGACACTTTCCCTTTCATTTTTTTTTTATCACTTTTATTCCTATTACAAGCAATGTAAGCATCCCTTGTAATAGGAATAGGGCATGACAGGTCCTCTTTATGGAGAGATCTGGGGTCTATAAGTCACCACATCCCTCCTCTAAGCTGGAAAGCCTAAAATAAAAAAAATAAAAAACGATCTCGGCTTCCCAGCCGAGGTAACGGCAGTGTTTACAACTGCCGAGGCCGGACGTCACGTCATAACGTCGTGCCCGGCCTCCGAAGGTCATAGAGATGACTGGAGACTATCTGGTCCTTGGTCAGCTCTATGGTAAACGGTCACCGCTGGCCGATTCAATCTCTGGCTCGCCGATCGCACGGGCGAGCCGGTAGAAGCACCAGAGGGCGCGAGAGAGGGAGGAATGTCCCCTCCCACTGCCTGTAAAAACAATTAAGCGGCAAAACAGCCGCTATGATTGTTTTTACAGTGCAGGAAATCCGTCAGAAAAAGAAGATATCTGAATGATGCCTGCAGTTGCACCCATCATTCAGGTATCGCCACTCAAAGTCCAGGACGTCATGTGACGTCGTTGGGAGGGAAGTGGGTAAAGATCTGAAAGTCAAAAATTGCCTTCACCCATAATTCTGTTCTGTTTATGGGGAATTTATTTTACAATATCAGCCCCCCCCTATGTGATAGCAACAAAGTAAAAGAAAAGAAAAATGTGCGACTACATTCCCCACTGCCCCGGCTTCTCCTAATTTATACTCTAGAAACTTGCCGTCTCGGTATGATATGCTCCTCCCCTTCCCATCGAACATCCAATCATCTGCAGGCAATGTTGAGAAGTTCTCCCGCACATGATTGGATGTTTGAAGCAGAGACAGGTCACCTTTAGTAAATGAAGCCCTCTGACTGTATTTAATTGCTGGGCAGCTTCCTAAGATATGCAGGTTAATGGAGAATACTTAATTTCCACCTATTGTTTGCTGTACGGGGAAAAGTGAGTGGCCATTCACAGCGCTGGGAAAATCCTGAAGTCTGATGGACTTTTTCCGTCCCTTTTTATTACGGATATCCCACAGCTCAAGAAGATGGATTTAGGGGCTGAAATTTCAGGCATTTAGGATGCCATGATATTAATAAGTGACTTTTAAAGTGAATGTGAACTCAAACAATGGTTATTTGGCCCAGTCTGGATTGTTAAATTGTGCCTTTTATATCTACGTTAATATACCAATTTAAAGCGTTTTGGCATCTCTCTGTGGAAAAAAAAAAAAAAAAAAACCTGTTAATCATGCCAGAATTTTTGTTAGCTGATAACTTGTATACAGTATCTCACAAAAGTAAGTACACCCCTCAAATTTTTGTAAATATTTTACACATTAATGTCTAAACCACTGGCAACAAAAGTGAGTACACCCGTAAGTCGAAATTGGGCCCAAAGTGTAAATATTTTGTGTGGCCACCATTATTTTCCAGCACTGCCTTAACCCTCTTGGGCATTGAGTTCACCAGAGCTTCACAGGTTGCCACTGGAGTCCTCTTCCACTCCTCCATGACGACATCACAGAGCTGGTGGATGTTAGAGACCTTGCGCTCCTCCACCTTCCATTTGAGTAGGCCCCACAGATGCTCAATAGGGTTTAGGTCTGGAGACATGCTTGGCCAGTCCATCACCTTTACCCTCAGATTCTTTAGCAAGGCAGCGGTCGCCTTGGAGGTGTTTGGGGTCGTTATCATGTTGGAATACTGCCCTGCAGCCCAGTTTCTGAAGGGAGGGGATCATGCTCTGCTTCAGTATGTCACAGTACATGTTGGCATTCATGGTTCCCTCAATGAATTGTAGCTCCCCAGTGCCGGCAGCACTCATGCAGCCCCAGACCATGACACTCCCACCACCATGCTTGACTGTAGGCAAGACACACTTGTCTTTGTACTCCTCACCTGACTGCCGTCACACACGCCTAACACCATCTGAACCAAAAAGGTTTATCTTGGTCTCATCAGACCACAGGACATGGTTCCATTAATCCATGTCCTTATGCCCCATACACATGTGCAGATTGTCTGCAGACTTACCTTTTCTATGTAGTGCAAGGGCCTGCCGGATTGCATACAAATTGAAAGTGTTTAGGTTTGACCTCATATTATATGGTTTTGGTAAGTCTGCAGACAAAAGTCTGCAGACAATCTGCACGTGTTTATGGGGCATTAGTCTACTTGTCTTCAGCAAACTGTTTGTGGGCTTTCTTGTGCATCATCTTTAGAAGAGGCTTACATCTGGGACAACAGCTATGCAGACCAATTTGATGCAGTGTGCGGCGTATGGTCTGAGCACTGACAGGCTGACCCCCCACTCCTTCAACCTCTGCAGCAACGCTGGCAGCACTCATACATCTATTTCCCAAAGATAACCTCTGGATATGACGCTGAGCACGTGCACTCAACTTCCTTGGTCGACCATGGTGAGGCCTGTTCTGAATGGAACCTGTCCTGTTAAACCGCTGCATGGTCTTGGCCACCGTGCTGCAACTCAGTTTCTGGGTCTTGGCAACCTTCTTATAGCCTAGGCCATCTTTATGTAGAGCAACAATTCTTTTTTTCGGATCCTCAGAGAGTTCTTTGCCATGAGGTGCCATGTTGAACTTCCAGTGACCAGTATGAGAGAGTGAGAGCAATAACACCAAATTTAACACACCTGCTCCCCGTTCACACCTGAGACCTTGTAACACTAATGAGTCACATGACACCGGGGAGGGAAAATGTCTAATTGGGCCCAATTTGGCCATTTTCACCTAGAGGTTTGCTCACTTTTGTTGCCAGCGGTTTAGACATTAATGGCTGTGTGTTGAGTTATTTTGAGGGGACAGCAAATTTACACTGTTATACAAGCTGTACACTCACTACTTTACATTGTAGCAAAGTGTAATTTCTTCAGTGTTGTCACATGAAAAGATAAAATAAAATATTTACAAAAAATGTGAGGGGTGTACTCACTTTTGTGAGATACTCAGAGGCGTAACTAGAACCTTCAGGGCCCCGGTGCAGGAAACCATGAAGGGCCCCCTGGACCCCTGGCCGGGGCCCTTCCCTTCAAGCCTGGGACTCTTCCCACTGATCCTGGGGCCCTTTACTCTCGTTGCGGGACCCTTTCACAAGTTCTGCAGTGGGCCACCTTCCTGCGATGTTGGGGCCTCCCCACAGTGGCGGAATGCCAGGGCCCGGTTGCAAGTGTGACCTTTACGATCCTGGAAGTTCACCCACTGGTGTCAGTTGTTTTTATTTTTTTGGTATTTTAATTGTATTATTTTTTATCATTTTATTTTATTTTTTTACAATGTCACTGACTATGACTCTGTCCATTGAGAAAAGGAAGGAGCTGGCTGGTAAATTACCTATTTACCGACCCCTTCCTGGTTCTCTATTGTGACACATCCCCTGCAGCAGCCAGCAGGAGAGGGTAGGGAGCACAGTAGGGGGGGGGGGCAGCACCGTGGGGGGGGGGAGCTCAGTAGGGGGGGAAGCACAGTAGGGGGGGACCAGGGGAGCACACAGGGGCCCAGAGACAGCAGAACACAAGTGAACTGGATGGATAGGAGGAGGGGCGGGGGCAGCATACAGAGGAACCAATCTCCTCCATTTTCCCCCTGCAGCTACAGGAGGAAAAAGGAGGGCAGTGATTTCTCTACATGCGGCCCCTGCTGCCCCTCCTAACCAGGTGTACAGGGGAGCCGCACAGGGCCCCCTGGAGCATGGGGCCCGGTTGCGACCGCAACCCCTGCAACCCCTGTAGTTACGCCCCTGGAGATACTGTATATTGGACTATGAGCTGTTTATTTTCACTTTTCCAAGTAAAGGATTGTCCTCACCTGGTCTGAAGTCATTAAAGATGGGCATTGTAAGTAACTGGCACACACGCAGCCGCAGGTAACCAGTGGGTCTTGACACATAGGGGTAGAAAGATATCAGCGTAGATTGGAGTAATGTGTGACAGAAGTGTAGCAAGCAGCCTGTCGGTAGCGTGTACCTGTCATAGGTGGCACGGCCTCTAGCAGGGAGGGAGATGTTGTAGGCACTCCTTCCGCCAGCAGTTTGTCTCCCATAGCAATGGGAGCGGATTGCACCACAGAGGTTCCCGTCCTGTACAGAGGTACAGAAGGTTTAAGGGTTAAGTTGAGTGCATGTATGGAGCCACGCAGAGGGCTACTGGGGAGTAGTAGTGGAAGACGCTGAACAGGTGGATGTGGACATCAGCTTAGCGTGTCCTTCCAGAATGTGAGTTATGGTGAAGGTGTAAATTATCACAGGGAACCAAGAGTGAACTGTGTATAAGGTGTATGTTCATCTCTAGGTGTGAAGATCCCCCTTATCGCTGAGTGCTCACCCACGGTGGCCTCAGCCTTGTCCCAGGGCATTGATGAGGACGACACAAAATAAAGGTACCCTATGTGACCGGGCGACCCTGTAACCAAGTGCAGAGGTCTGGAGTAGGTAAGGCACACATTGAAGGAGTCAGGAGTAGGTAAGGCACACATTGAAGGAGTCAGGAGTAGGAAATATACAGATTGCAGGGGTAAGGAGTATGTAATGCACAGAGTGTGGAGGTCATGAGTTAGTACGGCACAGAGTGTAGAGGTCATGAGTAGATAACATTCAGAGTGCAGGGCGGGAGTAGGTAATGCACAGATTGCAAGGGTCAGGAGTAGGTAATGTGCAGATTGAAGGGGTCAGGAGTAGGTAATGTACAGATTGAAGGCGTCAGGAGTAGGTAATGCACAGATTGAAGGGGTCAGGAGTAAGTAATGCACAGATTGCAAGGCTCAGGAGTAGGTAATGTACAGATTGCAAGGGTCAGGAGTAGGTAATGTACAGATTGAAGGGGTCAGGAGTAGGTAATGCACAGATTGAAGGGGTCAGGAGTAAGTAATGCACAGATTGAAGGGGTCAGGAGTAAGTAATGCACAGATTGCAAGGCTCAGGAGTAGGTAATGTACAGATTGCAAGGGTCAGGAGTAGGTAATGTACAGATTGAAGGGGTCAGGAGTAGGTAATGCACAGATTGAAGGGGTCAGGAGTAGGTAATGTACAGATTGAAGGGGTCAGGAGTAGGTAATGTAAAGATTGAAGGGGTCAGGAGTAGGTCATTTACAGATTGAAGGGGTCAGGAGTAGGTAATGCACAGATTGCAAGGGTTAGGAGTAGGTAATGTTCAGATTGAGGAGTAGGTAATGTACAGATTAAAGTGGTCAGGAGTAGGTAATGCACAGATTGCAAGGGTCAGGAGTAGGTAATGTACAGATTGAGGAGTAGGTAATGTACAGATTGAAGGGGTCGGGAGTAGGTAATGCACAGATTGAAGGGGTCAGGAGTAAGTAATGCACAGATTGCAAGGCTCAGGAGTAGGTAATGCACAGATTGCAAGGGTCAGGAGTAGGTAATGTACAGATTGAAGGGGTCAGGAGTAGGTAATGTACAGATTGAAGGGGTCAGGAGTAGGTAATGCACAGATTGCAAGGGTCAGGAGTAGGTAATGTACAGATTGAGGAGTAGGTAATGTACAGATTTAAGGGGTCAGGAGTAGGTAATGCACAGATTAAAGGGGTCGGGTGTAGGTAAGGCACAGATTAAAGGGGTCGGGTGTAGGTAATGTACAGATTGAAGGGGTCGGGTGTAGGTAATGCACATATTGAAGGGGTCGGGTGTAGGTAATGCACAGATTACAGGGGTAAGGAGTATGTTATGGAGTGTGGGGGTCATGAGTAGATAATGTGCAGTGGTCAGGAACAGGTAATGCACAGAGTGCAGCGGTCAGGATTGTGTAAGCCTAAAGTGCCTTAAGCCCCGTACACACGTACCAATTGTCGGCCGTAAATATTCGGCCGCCGACCGATCGGCCGATTGTAGGCTTGTTAGTATGATGCTTCCGACAGCCGACAGCGCATTTTTGGCCGAACAGAATCTGTCGTGCAGACTTTAAAATATTTGTTGGCCGTCACCAGAACGGCCGATTGTTCGTCAGTCAGTACAGATTTTGGCCGACAGACAGCAGATTAGCAAGACTGGGCATGCTCAGAAAAGAAAAAAGACAAGGAAAGTTAACCATCACATGACATCACTTCTGCAGTCGGCTGTTGTTGGCCAACAAAATTCGTGTGCAGTCTTTTGCAGTTTTCAACAGACACGACAAAAGACGGCCGATCGTTCGGCCAACGATCAGTACGTGTGTACGGGGCTTTAGAGAGGTTGCAGGGCTTGACTGTTTGCATGGATGGAGGAAGCCTGTTGGAGCCCATAAGAAGGTAAATATTACACCCTATTCTTGCACCCCTTGACTGAATGAAACTTTAAACTTTGCAATGCGGAGGGTAGGGGTTGGGGGCACTGCAAGGGGAGATTTAGTCTAATTTCCAGAGTTCATTGTTATTACATTTTGGCTCTCGGGTTTGGAGATTGGAAAATGGAGATTTTACTGCACAGCTGATGACTGTCAAGGCAAACCTGATGTAGAGGAGGTCAACATTCATTGGACAGAAGATCCATCAGCAGAGCCTCCATGGTGTCACCTCTTCTTCACTGCATAGAGTGCCCACCAAGATTCCAGAGACACCAAACACTTTACATCGCACACAATGCCAACACAGAGCATTTTCAGGCGACGCTCCAACCACGCCACCCCGAGTTATGTAACAGAAAGGTACAAGAATTCTGGAAAGCTTCCACCAAAGCTTGGAGCGACAAATTCCTTTGCGTTTGGCTGGACATTGCGCTGAGTGTTTATGATTCTCACGGGATTTGGATGAGTTTCAAACAAAAATATTTAGGTCACATTCAGAAGGAGAACATAAAAGCCCACGGGAGACAATGGAATAAATATTTTTAATATGTATATACAGTATCTCACAAAAGTGAGTACACCCCTCACATTTTTGTAAATATTTTATTCTATCTTTTCATGTGACAACACTGAAGAAATGACACTTTGCTACAATGTAAAGTAGTGAGTGTACAGCTTGTATAACAGTGTAAATTTGCTGTCCCCTCAAAATAACTCAACACACAGCCATTAATGTCTAAACCACTGGCAACAAAAGTGAGTACACCCCTAATTCAAAATGTCCAAATGGAGCCCAAAGTGTCAATATTTTGTGTGGCCACCATTATTTTCCAGCACTGCCTTAACCCTCTTGGGCATGGAGTTCACCAGAGCTTCACAGGTTGCCACTGGAGTCCTCTTCCCCTCCTCCATGATGACATCACAGAGCTGGTGGATGTTAGAGATCTTGTGCTCCTCCACCTTCCATTTGAGAATGCCCCACAGATGCTCAATAGGGTTTAGGTCTGGAGACATGCTTGGCCATGGCCAGTCCATCACCTTTACCCTCAGCTTCTTTAGCAAGGCAGCAGTCGTCTTGGAGATGTGTTTGTGGTCATTATCATGTTAGAATACTGCCCTGCGGCCCAGTCTCTGAAGGGAGGGGATCATGCTCTGCTTCAGTATGTCACAGTACATGTTGGCATTCATGGTTCCCTCAATGAATTGTAGCTCCCCAGTGCCAGCAGCACTCATGCAGCCCCAGACCATGACACTCCCACCGCCATGCTGTACTGTAGGCAATACACACTTGTCTTTATACTCCTCACCTGGTTGCCGCCACACACGCCTGACACCATCTGAACCAAATAAGTTTATCTTGGTCTCATCAGACCACAGGAGATGGTTCCAGTAATCCATGTCCTTAGTCTTCTTGTCCTCAGCAAACTGTTTCTTGTGCATCATCTTTAGAAGAGGCTTCCTTCTGGGATGACAGCCATGCAGACCAATTTGATGCAGTGTGCGGCGTATGGTCTGAGCACTGACAGGCTGACCCCCACCCCCAACCCCTTCAACCTCTGCAGCAACGCTGGCAGCATTCATACGTCTATTTCCCAAAGACAACCTCTGGATATGACGCTGAGCACGTGCACTCAACTTCTTTGGTTGACCATGGCGAGGCCTGTTCTGAATGGAACCTGTCCTGTTAAACCGCTGTATGGTCTTGGCCACCGTGCTGCAGCTCAGTTTCAGGGTCTTGGCAAACTTCTTATAGCCTAGGCCATCTTTATGTAGAGCAACAATTCTTTTTTTTTTTTTTTTCAGATTCTCAGAGAGTTCTTTGCCATGAGGTGCCATGTTGAACTTCCAGTGACCAGTATGAGAGAGTGAGAGCGATAACACCAAATTTAACACACCTGCTCCCCATTCACACCTGAGACCTTGTAACACTAACGAGTCACACGACACCGGGGAGGGAAAATAGCTAATTGGGCCCAATTTGGACATTTTCACTTTGGGGTGTACTCACTTTTGTTGCCAGCGGTTTAGACATTAATGGCTGTGTGTTGAGTTATTTTGAGGGGATAACAAATTTACACTGTTATACAAGCTGTACACTCACTACTTTACATTGTAGCAAAGTGTCATTTCTTCAGTGTTGTCACATGAAAAGATAGAATAATATAATTACAAAAATATGAGGGGTGTACTCACTTTTGTGATATACTGTGTATGTATATATAATATACACTCAACGATATATAATCACGATCAACCGCGGGGAGTCAACGGGTGAAAGGTTAAATGAGTCTGCCTCCCCCCAGCCTCCGCCGCTCTCATTCACTGCAGAGTGGAGAGCGGGAGGTAGCATAGTGCTGGATGGAGGGTGGGAGCTGCCTCAGTGATTGGTTGCTAGGCAGTCCTAGCAACCAATCACCAGCTTGTTATGAAATGTTAACTCTGGCAGCTCCCGCCTTCCTGATCTCCGTTCTGATGTACACACACTGACAGATAGGAAGTGCTACCTGCACAGCAATGTGTGTGGGGGGAGAGAGGAAGGTGTGAAGGGGACAGAGGAGATACTGTTGGAGGGGGGGGCAGAGGACACTACAGTGGGGTTGGGCTTGTGATGAGAAATGGACAGAGGGCACTGCTTTGGGGGATGGGGAGGTAGAGGACACTGCTTTTAGGGGGGCAGAGGACACTACAGTGAGGGGGGGGGTGTGTGGGTGATGTGAAGCGGGGCAGAGGACACTATTTTGAGGGGGTACAGGACACAACAGTGAGAGGGTGATGTGGAAATGGGTAGAGAACACCATTTTAGGGGTCACAGGACACAACAGTGGGGGGAAAGGGTGATGTGAAGGGGGGCAGAGGACACTGCTTTGGGGGGGACACTACTGTGGGGGAAGGGGGGCAGAGAACACTGCTATGGGGGTCAGAGGACACTACTGTGGGTTAGTGATGTGAAGCGGGCTGTAGGACACTGTTTTAGGGGGCACTGGACGCAACAGTGGGGGGGGGGGGTGAGATGAAGAGGGGGCAGAGGACACTGCTTTGGGGGAGCACTACTGTGGGGGAAGGGGGGACAGAGAACACTGCTATATGGGTCAGAGGACACTACAGTGGGGGGGGGGGGGGTGATGTGAAGCGGGACAGGGGACACTGTTTTAGGGGGCACTGGACACATCAGTGGGGGGGTGAGATGAAGGGGGCAGAGAACACTGCTTTGGGGGGACACTACTGTGGGGAAAGGGGGGCAGAGAACACTGCTATGGGGGTCAGAGGACACTACAGTGGGGGGGGGGGGGTGATGTGAAGCGGGGCAGAGGACACTGTTTTAGGGGGCACTGGACACAACAGTGGGGGGTGAGATAAGGGGGGCAGAGAACACTGCTTTGGGGGAGCACTACTGTGGGGGAGGGGGGGACAGAGAACACTGCTCTGGGGGTGCAGAGGACACTACAATTTGGGGGGGGGGTGATATGAAGCAGGACCCTGTTTTAGGGGTCACTGGACACATCAGGGGGGGGTGAGGTGAAGGGGGGGCAGAGGACACTGCTTTGGGGTGGGCACTAGTGTAGGGGAAGGGGAGCAGAGAACTCTGCTATTGGGGGGGGGGCAGAGAACACTACAGTGGGGGGGGGAAGGGGGTGTGAACCGGGGCGTAGGACACTGTTTTAGGGCACTGGACACATCAGTGGGTAGGGGGGGTGAGGTGAGGGAAGGCAGAGGACACTGCATTGGGGGGGGGGGGACACTACTGTGGGGGAAGGGGGGCAGAGAACACTGCAATGGGGGCAGAGAACACTACAGTGGAGGAGGAGGGGGTGATGTGAAGCGGGGCAGAGGACACTGTTTTGAGGGGGTACAGGGCAATACAGTGGGGGGGGGGGTGATGTAAAGAGGGCAGAGGACACTGCATTTGGAGTACAGAACACTACTTTTGGGGGAGGGGGGACGGAGGACACTACAGTGGGGGGGGGGGGGGGGTGACATGAAGGGGGCAGAGGCTATTGCATTGGAAGGGGGGGGGATACAGAACACTATGTCTACATCTTTTTATTGGGAGCTTGATAGTTTTTACTTTTAAGGACGCCACCAAGTACCTCCAGCCCCCCCCCCCCCCCCCCCCCACGTTGTCCAGGTAGATCTCCACCTCTGAGCATGGGCACCATTCAGAGAACACTTAGCATTTTTTTTTTTTTTTGATGCATGCAAAAAATTCTCTGATTGGACAAGGTGGAGCGCATGATGTCATTGTCCCGCCTATCAACCTCATCCAATCAGAGAATGCTTTGCACTCATTGAGAAAATGCAGTGTGTTCCCTGAACAGATCCAATGCTGAGCAGCCGACCTCCAGTGTTCACATTGTAGCAGGGCATCTGCCCAGCACAGGTCACTGTAGTAGCAGTGTAGTAGTGGTGTCTATTACAGGGATTTCCAGCTTCTAGTGCAGGGGTCCCCAACCCTGGGCCGGGAAAAGGGGTGGGCAGGAGGGGTGGCTGCCCTGGGCGCAATGGTTTATTGCAGGGATGTGGGCACCCTGACTCTAACCCTAAGGGAAGGGGGGGGGCATCAGTTTGGCATCTTTGCCCTGGGCGCTGGATGGCCTTCTCCCGGCACTGCCCCAACCTCCAGGCTGCGGACCGGTGCCAGTCTTTGCCTTGTCTGAAGCCTGGTCCTCAGGGCAGGCTATAGTGACACGCTGCATAAGGTGGTAGGCTTTAGTGGCAAGTGGCTACCACTGATACACACTCACCGGCCATGTTATTAGGTACACCTATTCAATTGATTGGTAACACAAATTGCTAAACAGCCAATCACATTGCAGCAACTCAATGCATTTAGGCATCTAGACGTGGTGAAGGCGACTTACTGAAGTTCAAACCGAGTATCAGAATGGGGAAGAAAGGGGATTTAAGTGACTTTGAACGTGACATGGTTGTTGGTGGCAGACGGGCTGGTCTGAGTATTTCTGGGATTTTCACACACAACCATCTCTCGGGTTTACAGAGAATGGTGGGAAAAAGAGAAAATATCCAGTGAGCGGCAGTTGTGTGGAGGAAAATGCCTTGTTGAGGTCAGAGGAGAATGGGCAGACTTCTAGAATGTTTGAAAGGCAACAGTCCCTCAAAAAAAATCACTTTTTACATCCAAAGTATGCAGAATAAGATCTCTGAATGCACAACACATCCAAGCTTGAAGCAGATGGGCTACAGCAGCAGAGTCCACACCAGATGCCACTCCTGTCAGCTAAGAACAGAAAAACTGAGGCTACAATTGGCACAGGATCACCAACATTGGACAATAGAAGATTGGAAATACGTTGCCTGGTCTGATGAGTCTCAATTTCAGCTGCGACATTCAGATGGTAGGGTCAGAATTTGGCGCATGGAGGGGAAATTTGGGGGGATTTGTGCAAGGAGGAGGGATGGGGGAGTATTTATGTTGGGGTGGGGGGGTCGTGCTAGAAAAGGTAACACGGTGGGGGTGGGGCAATTTGTGCTAACAGGGATGATTGGGGGGATTTGTGCTAGGAAATTTGGGGGGGGGGGGGATTAATGCTAGGATGGGGGAATAGGGAGAATTTGTGCTGGGGGGGGATTTGAGTCAAGAGGGGAAATTTGAGGGGTAGAGGATTTGTACCAGGAGGGGGCGATTTATGCTAACAGGGATGATTGGGGGGATTTGTGCTAGGAAGAGAAATTTGGGGGGGGGGGGGGATTTATGCTAGGATGGGGGATTAGGGAGACTTTGTGCTGGGGGGGGGGGGATTTGAGCTAAGAGTGGAAATTTGAGGGGTAGAGGTTTTGTACTAGGAGGGGGCGATTTTTTTGCCAACAGGGATGATTGGAGGGTTTTGTGCTAGAAAGAGAAATTTGGGGGGGGGGGGGGAATTTATGCTAGGATGGGGGATAAGGGAGACTTTGTGCTGGGGGGGATTTGAGCTAAGAGTGGAAATTTGAGGGGGTAGAGGATTTGTACTAGGAGGGGGGATTTTTTGCTAAGAGGGATGATTGGAGGGATTTGTGCTAGAAAGAGAAATTTGGGGAGGGGGGGGGATTTATGCTAGGATGGGGGATTAGGGATAATTTGTGCTGGGGGGGGGGGGATTTGAGCTTAGAAGGGAAATTTGAATTGTAGAGGATTTGTACTAGGAAGGGGGGGATTTTCTTTTCGGGGGGCGGGTGCGGTTTGTGTAATTGTGCTGGGGGCATATGGGAAACAAAGGATGTGAGCTTGGGGGGGAGCAAAGATTCATGCTTGGAGGGGGGGTAAGCACGTAGATTGGTGCTCAATTGTTTTTTTTCTTCTTGGGGGGGGGGGCATTTTTGCAGACACATAAAGCTCATACATCTTGGGGGAGGGGGCACAATTTGGCATGGGCTCTAGATGATCTTGCCCCCTCCCTCCCCCCCCCCCCCCCGCACTGGGTGAGTGTATTAACAGAAATAATGCGCTTTAATCATCCTGACATGGTGTCTTGATAATTGAAGCACTGAACCCTAACCCTCCTCTCCCCTCCAGAACCCTCTTTCACGAAACCGTTCCCTGGTGCCAAAAAGGTTGGGTATCGCTGTTCTAGAGGGATCCCACAGGTATGGCATATGCATAGTTGGTCCAAGCTGAAACAATGTAAAAATATCCAGTTCTGGAATTCTTCTGTAAGCAGGAGGGGGGCGGGGGACTGCTGAACTCCGCACTAATCGCCAATAACGTCTCATCCAGCAGCCTGCTGAGATGTGGAACGTGCGCTAAGCTTGGAAAATGTAAAACTTTCCATTAAAAAGAAAAAATCTAATCCAATGTGCAAACAAGCTAATCAGCCTAAGAGGTCCGGGCATGAAAAGATTTCTCTTCTGGAATTTATGAAAAGGTCAGCGCGGACGTTTCGCTTTTTCATGAGAAATCCATTAGCAATTGATAAGGAATTTTTATCGGGTGGTAAACATCGCACCGTGTCTTTTGATTGGATGGAGAGAACATGCACCCATCAGTGTTCATTTTGATGTCAGATTTCCGATTTCGTTTTTAGTCATAGTCCTTTAAATAAAATTTAATTTAAGACGTATTTTAGTCATATGAATGGTTTTAGTTTTAGTCTAATTTTAGTCTACTAAAATCTGCAGTACATTTTAGTCGACTAAAATCATTTCAATAACTATCATCTAATGGGTTTAGTTCACCACTTGCCGACCAGCCGCCCCATATATATGGCGGCAGGTTCCCCGCGAAATCGCCGTACCTGGCCCCGTTCTTCAGCTTCCCCTGTGGCGAATGGGGGGCAGGCGCACGCCCCATGATCGCTCCCGCGAACCGCTGTACAGGTATGGCGATTAGCGGGAACCTGCCGCCGTATAACCGGGGGCGACTGGTCGGCAAGTGGTGAACTAAACCCATTAGATTATAGTGATTGAAATGATTTTAGTCTACTAAAATGTACTGCAGATTTTAGTCGACTAAAATTTGACTAAAACAATTCATATGACTAAAATACAACTAAAATTACATTTTATTTAAAGGGCTCTCTGTGGAGAGAGAGAATGGTCGTCTGCTGATGTAAACACAGCAGACCATTGTTCTCCCAGTGTTTCTCCTATTTAGGAACACAGGTCCCTGTGTTGATTCCACAAGCCCATCCCCCCTCACAGTTAGAAATCACCCCCTAGGATCACATTTAACCCTTTGATCGCCCCCCTGTGTTAACCCCTTCCCTACCAGAGTCAGTGCAGTAACAGTGCATATTTTTAGCTGTAGTAATGTCACTGTGTCAAAAATGTCAGTTAGGTATCCGATCTGTCCGCCGCAATGTCGCAGTCCCACCGCCATTACTAGTAAAAAAAAGGAATAAAAATTACATAAATCTTTCCCCCAGTTTGTAGACGTGATAGCTTTTGCGCAAACCAATCAATATACACCTAATGGGATTTTTTTTTACCAAAAATATGTAGCAGAATACAAATTGGCCTAAAATGATGAAGAAATTAGATTTTTTGCTTTTTTTAATTTGATGCATTTTATAGCATAAGGTAAAAAACATTGTTTTTTTTTTTCTTTTTTCAAAATTTTCATTTTTTTTTTTTGTTTTTAGCGCAAAAAATAACTGCAGAGGTGATACCAATGATGCGGCACTATTCCTCCCACTGACACCAATGATGGGGCACTATTCCTCCCACTGACACCAATGATGGGGCACTATTCCTCCCACTGACACCAATGGTGGGACACTATTCCTCCCACTGACACCAATGGTGGGGCACTATTCCTCCCACTGACACCAATGATGGGGCACTAGTCCTCCCACTGACATCAATGATGGGGCACTATTCCTCCCACTGACACCAATGATGGGGCACCATTCCTCCCACTGACACCAATGATGGGGCACCATTCCTCCCACTGACACCAATGATGGGGCACCATTCCTCCCACTGACATCAATGATGGGGCACTATTCCTCCCACTGACACCAATGATGGGGTACTATTCCTCCCACTGACACCAATGATGGGGCACTATTCCTCCCACTGACACCAATGATGGGACACTATTCCTCCCACTGACACCAATGATGGGACACTATTCCTCCCACTGACACCAATGATGGGACACTATTCCTCCCACTGACACCAATGATGGGACACTATTCCTCCCACTGACACCAATGATGGGACACTATTCCTCCCACTGACACCAATGATGGGACACTATTCCTCCCACTGACACCAATGATGGGACACTATTCCTCCCACTGACACCAATGATGGGGCACTATTCCTCCCACTAATACCAATGATGGGGATGGGGTTTGGACTCCTGTAAAAAGGGCCTCATTGGGTCAGAAGGGGGCCAGGTTTGGCTTGGACTCCAGTTAGAGGGCTCCCATTGGGTCAGTAGGGGGCACATGTGCAGTTTTGGACTCCTGTAAAGAGTTCCATCTGGTCAGTAAGGGGACCAGTGTTATACCTGAAGGGTTTCACATGTACGGTTACTTTAAGGCTGGCTCCACCCAGGAGTGATGACAAGGGTCAATGGGCAGAGTGGCCATCTTAGAGACATGTAAGAGATGCATTGATATACAGAGCTGTCCTGTAATGCATGGAGTGTACAGTGAGTCCTGAATAAAAACATCCGTTGTTCCAGACCAGAGTCCTGTATCTCTCACAACACGGAGAATATAACAGTGGCGACGAGGATGGGATTTACAAGGTTACTATCCGTGTGAGAAAAGAAAAGAAGAATAAAAACTCTGGATTGTCAGCTGGATACAAACACCCACAGAGCCCAGCAGGAAAATGTCATTGATTGGGACATTAAGTGAATTTGATGGAGAACAGACAACCTGCAGTTCCTGGATTGAGAGACTGGAACAGTATTTTTGTGCAAATGCCATCCCCGACTACAGGCAAGTAGCAGTATTTCTGACAGTGGTTGGTGCTAAGACATATGACACTCTTAGGGATCTCCTTTTCCCTGAAAAACCAGCAACTAAGACTTTGGCAGAGCTCCTGACACTGTTGGGAAATCACTTCCAGCCTAAACCACTAGAGATTGCAGAAAGATTCCGGTTCTATCAGCGGCAGCAACAGCTGGGTGAAGATATTAAGGCTTATGTGCTCCCTGTAATGCATGTTGTAGTGTACAGTGAGTCCTGAATAAACATCTGTTGTTCCAGATCAGAGTCCTGTGTCTCTCACAACATGGAGAATATAACACCCAGGTTCAGCTTGAACTCCTATTAAGGGTCAGTAGGGGCCGCAGGTTCAGCTTGGACTCCAGTAGATGGCTCCCATTGGGTAAATAGGGGGGCAGAGGTTCAGCTTTGACTCCCATTAATGGCCCAAACAGGTCAGTAGGGGGGGGGGTCAAAGGTTTAGCTTGGACTCTCATTAGGGGCCCCATTGGTAAAGTGGCAAGTTTCAGCTTGGACTCCAGCAGAGGGCTCCCATCTGGTCAGTAGAGGGTACAGGTTCAGCTTGGACTCCCATTATTGGCCCAATCTGGTCAGTAGGGGGTCACAGATTTAGCTTGGGCTCTCATTATTGGCCCAATCGGGTCAGTAGGGGCCACAGGTTCAGCTTGGACTCCGCTAGATGGCTCCTATTGGGTCAAAAGGGGGCAGCACAGGTTCATTGGACTCCCAATAATGGCCCAATCGGGTCAGTAGGGGGGGGGGGGGGTCACAGGTTTAGCTTGGACTCTCATTAAGGGCACCATTGGGTCAGTAAAGTGCCAAGGTTCAGCTTGAACTCTGGCAGAGGGCTCCCACCTGGTCAGTAGGGGGCACAGGTTCAGCCTTGGACTTCTGTTGAGGGCCCAATTGGGTCAGATGGGGCCACAGAAATAAAATGTAAAAATTGTTTAACCCCCCCCCCCCCAAAAAAAAAAAAAAAAACACTTTCATATGAATATTACGGATCACAGAAGTGCAAGAGTGGTGGAAAATAAATTCTGAGAGGTTAGTTTTAACTTTTGGATTTTTTATTGAAAAATATTAAAAATAAATTACACTATTTTACAGAGAAATATCAGATATTCACATACAGTGAGTCCAGTAGTGCACAGGACGCAATAACAAACGGTCACAATAAAAAACACAAAAAGAAAAAAAAAGACAGGGGAGCCGATTACACAAAACTTTTCGACTGACTGGAGTGCCGACATCCAAGAAGTTCCACCACCTCTCCTATCAGTGATCACATTTTCTATTAACTATTGCACACAACCTGGAATTTAATAGGGGGGGGGGGGGGGGGCTGTTTAGACGATTTGAAGATCCTTAAGGAAAAAATTAACTAAAAAATGAAAAAAAAAACAAACAGGAACATGGGTATCTAGCAGGTATTGCTTTTGTCGACAGTTAAAAGAGGGTCATGTGCTGAAGCCGGCCATTCATATGTGTCTTAGTGCAGTTCATTGACAAAGTGCCAATTACAACACAAGACACCTTCAATTGGACCAACGGTTAGGTAAAATGCACAAAAAAAAAAAAAAAAAAAAAAAAAAAAGGAGTGAAAGATGTAAAAAGGTAGTTTAAAGGGTAACTCCATTTTTGCAGGAAAATTAAAAAAAAGAAAAGAAAAAAAAAAAATGAAAATTGCTACACAAGCCACATTGGAATTTAATTCTATTAATTACCTTTCCTTTTAAAACCATGGACACTTGAAATTATTTGTAAAATGTAATTAAAAAAAAAGCAACCTGGGGGTGTTCTGTACACCGTTGGTTTACATAATTCAATGACCCCCCCTTCCCCCAAAATTTAATTTTCTGCTTGTGTGATTGGCTCACTAATGTTGCCAGAAGTCTGCACTAAGATACAAGTTGGATTTTAGGTATCCTCTGCAACAGGAATGTGAGTTTTGGTGAAGGTTAATTACTTCTAAAGGGATGCAGACCCTGCAGCTTTTCTCATTAGAACACTTAAAAGTGCACAAGGGTGATTATAATAAACCAGGCCCTCCCATTCAGTATCAGTCTGCAAAGGATATGGTAAACCCAACAGCTATTTCTTCAGAGCAACAAATGGTAGGAATCTGCTACAACGTTTGTTAAAATCCTTGCAATATACATTGATCCTCCCAAAGAGGATTGTCTCCCCCCCCCCTCCCGTCAAGAAAATGTGGAGTTACTCTTTACGTCCACAGTAGCTACACCTAGAGCCATAGAGCTCAGTCTTTTCTCGATCAATGCCACCAGAGTGTCATTTTTATAAGAACTAAACTCTGTTTGCCATACTTCTGGAAGTGCAAGTTCTAGAGCTCCCAACATGAGGTGATAAAAATTAAAATTAATTTTTTCTCTAAACTTGGAGTCTTCCAGATTTTAAATTTTGGATTCCAGTTGTGGTCCCAAACCCAGACATAGTCTACAAGAGCACAGAGAGTACTGGAAACTTCTCTTTTTGGATTATTAGCCTGAATGTTTGGGTTAGCAAGTTGTACTCATCAAACCTGGAGTGGTAAATGTGACAACTAAAAACCATAGGTTGAGACCTTAACCTTCTGTCACATCTCAGCTCAAACAAGGTCTGAAGGTTTGATCGCTATCATGGTGCCTGAAATGGACCCATGACGTCGTAACTTGTGCTTTTTTGAAAATACCTACACAGAGATTTAAAGTTTATAATCTAAAAAAAATAAATATTGACAATTAGAACCTTCATCTAAAATGGAATTTGTTCATAGCAACTTGAACATTTGCTTAGATTTTTTTCGAGTAAATAGTCTAACGAAGCCCCTGCAATCTCATCACCATCTAACCTATCAGTATTGAGGATATTAAAAAGTCTAGGAACAATGGTAGAGATACTTTATCTTACCCTGCTAAATATGAATGCGGCCCTGACCTTGATCTCACTTGGGCAGCATGTAAACATTAAGTGTGAGCTTGGTTGAAGCCCATATTGAGCTCTCCATCAGTTTTTTGTTCTCTATGATGGATTACCCAATGGGCACTTGTTTTGACAATTTGGAAGACCAACATCTTCTACCCTTGAAACGCCGAAAAGGATAGAATATCTGTTCAGCTAGCAAACTCTACATCCCATGTTAGACACGGCCTATCATGTACAAGGATACCCAAAAGGACTGGTCCTTTCTATAATACAGCGTAAGTAGTCCTCAAACCATGAAGACCAACATCTTCTACCCTTGAACCACAGCACAACATCTTCTACCCTTGAACCACAGCACAACATCTTCTACCCTTGAACCACAGCAAAGGCTAGAATATCTGTTTCCCTAGCAAACTCTACATCCCATGATAGACACGGCCCATCATGTACAAAGATGCCCAAAGGACTGGTCCTTTCTGTAATACAGCGTTATTAGTCCTAAAACCATGAAGACCAACATCTTCTACCCTTGAACCACAGCAAAGGCTGGAATATCTGTTCCCCTAGAAAAGTCTACATCCCATGATAGACATGGACAATCATGTGCAAGGATGCCCTCAGGACTGGTGCTTTCCATAGTACAGAGTTAGTAGTCCCCAACCATGAAGAACAACATCTTCTACCCTTAAACCACAGCAAAGGCTAGAATATCTGTTCCACTAGCAAACTCTACATATTATGATAGACACAGCCCATCATGTACAAGGATGCCCAAAGGACTGGTCCTTTCCATAATTCAGAGTTAGTAGTCCTCAAACCATGAACACCAACATCTTCTACCCTTGAACCACAGCAAAGGCTAGAACAGTGATGGTGAACGTTGGCACCCCAGATGTTTTGGAACCTCATTTCCCATGAAGCTCATGCACTCTGCAGTGTAGGTGACTGTATTATGGAAAGGACTGGTCCTTTCCATAATACAGACTTAGTAATCCCAAACTATGAATGCAGCCCTAACGTGGATTTTATTTGGGAAGCATGCAAGCAATGTTCTAGATCATAACATTAAGTGTGAGCTTGGTTCAGAAGCCAACAGGATGAAGCCCACAGTGAGATCTCCATTGAGCGGTTTGCTAGCTGAACAGATATTCTAGCCTCTGCCATGGCTCTAGGGTAGAAGATGTTGGGCTTCCAAAGTGACAATGCCTCTTAGGTGATCCATCATACCAATAACACTCTACATCTTACAATAGACACTGTCCATCATGTACAAGGATGCCCAAAGGACTGGTCCTTTCCATAATACAGAGTTAGTAGTCCTCAAACCATAAAGACCAACATCTTCTACCCTTGAACCACCGCAAAGGCTAGAATATCTGTTCCACTAGCAAACTCTACATCCTATGATAGACAGCCTATCATGTACAAGGATGCCAAAAGGACTGGTCCTTTCCATAATACAGACTTAGTAATCCCAAACTATGAATGCAGCCCTAAAGTGGATTTTACTTGGGCAGCAAGCAAGCAATGTTCTAGATCAGAACATTAGGCGTGAGCTTGGTTCAGCACCTAACAGGATGAAGCCCATGGTAACATCTCCTTTGAGTGGTTTGCTAGCTGAACAGATAGATATTCTAGCCTCTGCCATGACTCTAGGGTAGAGGATGTTGGCCTTCTAAAGTGACAATGCCTCTTTGGTGATCCATCATACCAAGAACATTCTACATCCTACAAATAGACACGGTCCATCATGTACAAGGATGCCCACAGAACTGGTCCTTTCCATAATACAGAGTTAGTAGCTTCCAACTAGGAATGTGGCCATGACATTGCTTTTACTTGGGCAGCATGCAAACAATGTTCTAGATCCGAACATTGAGTCTGAGTTTGGTTCAGCAGCTAACAGGATAAAGCCCACATTGAGATCTCAATCGAGCCGTTTGCTCGCTTTGGTGAATCATCCAAAGGGGCATGGCATGGTCACTTTGGAAGACCAAGGTCATCTACCCTTGAACATTGGCAGAGGCTAGAGTATCTGTCCAGCTAGCAAACTCTACATCCCATGATATACGCTGCCCATTCTGTACAAGGCTGTCCAACATGACCGGTCCTTTCCAAAATGCAGAGATAGTAGTCCCTAACTATTCACATTTACTCAAACTCTTCTCAGGTTGTACAGTGATATGTCAAGAATACAAAAACATGCTAAAATGAAAACGTTCTAAAGTCCCCCCTCCCCCGTTAAAAAAAGGTCACTAATGGCATTAGCAGCAAATCATTTTGAATACATATTAAGCTCCCCACCAAAAATGTGGTGATTTACAATTTTTTTTTTCTTTTTACACAGCAAGAACCATCACGTAATAAAAAGAAAACCAGATTGGATAAAAAAAATATTGACGATTGCCCCCAAAAACATCAAGATGCCGCAAAACACCAGACGCCTGGCTCTTGGCAGTGATGCTTCAATGTAGACAAGAGTTTAAAAATGAAAAAGGAATTGAAAAAGCCACTACTTAAAACGCAACAGCCTTGTAAATTATCGTAAAGAGATGGCAAAAGTTCTCAAAGTAAAAGGGCAAAAACAGAGAATTGGCACAGCCTTCCTGACACAAAGCTTCTACCAGAAAAAAATGATCCACATGTATGGATTCATCCCTGTCCAAGACACTTTTTTTTTTTAAAGATACTCTTAATAGAAGCCAAGCAATAACAATACAAAGAACCATCATGAAGACCCCAACCTGGAGTGTTACTATTCCAACCATTTCCAAGGGATAGGAGGGACATCATTTGGAGTGTCTAATTAAAAATACATATTGGTTTTAAAGAAATAAAAAAATAAAAATAAAATGTGGAGTTGGTCTTCATCTATTACCAAATAAAAACTTAACTTAAAACAGCATGGAAAACACATGCAGGTTCAATGGATAGAAAGGAGGAACAATTCTCCACCAAATATTAGGTCTGACAAATTAAAACCATTGATTTGTCCCTACGACTGTATTATCGGAAGACTAAACAAACTTTTTCAAGTTTAAAAAACATACAGTACCAGTTGTGCAAAAAAAAACAAAATAAAATAATAATAATACAAAGAATGAGAGGCAATAAGGGGCCAAAGAGGTACAAGCTGATCCAATATGGAGAGAGAAAAAATAAAAAATTGAATAAAAGAACAAAAAAAAAAAACAAAAACAAATGTTACACATTTCCAGGTCACCTTGTGGATTTTTTGAGCAAGATAGCAATTATTAATGTTTTTGCAAAAGTAGTAGATTGAAAGAACAACAATAGGCAAAACTTTTTTTTTTTCCATTTTGGATAGAGTAAGGAATGGGGGGGGGGTTATATAACCCCTCTCAGTTTTTTTTTTTTGCTTTTGTCCCATTGGGGAGATTTCCCTTAATTTCCCGTCTTATACCCAAACAGGAAGTGAGAGGATTATAGGAATCCCTTGGGGGTCCCCCAGGTCACCAGAATTGGTGTCCCCCATTGGAAGATTCCCCCTCTTATTACTTTTCTGCAGATAACCCAATGTGGGCTTTTCTTTTACTTTTAATGATAAATGGTACAAAACAGGGAATTAATCTCCCCAACGGGGGCACAAACAGCAAAAAAAAACCCAAACAGATAAATGTTCGAATTGATCTCTCCTTTGCAAAACTTTTTTCTTTGTTTTTAAAGTTTTGGACATTTAGTTATTCTTTAGGCTACATTCACACCTGAGCATAGCGTTTACACCGCGATTTACAGGCGTTTTTAGATTGAATAGAGACCAATTGAAAACGCCTGTAATCTGCCAAAAAAGTTTATGTACTTTTTTGAGCGTTGGGCGTTTTGCTCACGGCGTCCAAACGCTCAGATGTGAACAGGGGCCATTGAAATGAATAGGATTTGTCATGTTGGGCGTTTTGAGAGCTGATTCTAGAGCAGAAAAACTCCCCAAAAACGCCCCAAAACGCCTACATGTGAATGGAGCCTTAAGTTGACCACCAGGTTTATCCAATTACAGCAGAGCAACAAACATGCCAATGGGCGGTAAAAGACAACCCAAGCCAGCTGACCTCAAGGGATAGATTGGTCAGACAGGTTCAGTAATTAGTGTGATCATTAGTGTGATTATTGCGATCCCAACATGATAAAACTTTCAGGCCATTAACGGTTTTATCTTTGGATGTTTTGGCCTACTGGCGCCTGAGACTTGTCAAGCCTTCTGCATCAGTATAGGCCAGTAATGGTGAACCTTGGCACCCCCAGATGTTTTGGAACTAAATTTCCCATGATGCTCAAGCACTCTGCAGTGTAGTTGAGGCCTCATGGGAAAGGTAGTTCCAAAAATGGGAAAGCTAGTTCCAAAAATGGGAAAGCTAGTTCCAAAAATGGGAAAGCTAGTTCCAAAAATGGGAAAGCTAGTTCCAAAAATGGGAAAGCTAGTTCCAAAAATGGGAAAGCTAGTTCCAAAAATGGGAAAGCTAGTTCCAAAACATCTGGGGTGCCAAGGTTCGCCATCACTGGTATAGGTAATAAAGCAGCACCACTTAAATCAGCTTGTACTTGCATAGTAGTCATATTAAAAGGGGAGAGGGGTCTGGCAAAAATGGCTCATAGATATCATGCATTTTCATTAAAAACTCTTCCAACATCAAAAGTTGAATATAAAATTGGGCCAAAATGACCAGATCTTAAAAACAGAAATGGCCTACTAGAGTTTAACAGACCGTTAATAGGGTGACAAGACAAGACTATGGACTACTAGCCAAGGCACATGATATTTTAAAGAACCGAAACCCCTCCTCGATGACTGGGCCCCTTAAAAAAAAAAAAAAAATTGTTCTGCCACTCATTCATGACATGGACATCTCAGTACACATTAAGGTTTTGTCACAAGACAGTGCAACTAAAATACAAATCTACATATATACAAGAGTCCACAGTTCTGATAAATTCAAGTATTTTCGAAAAAGAAATTAAATGGACACAGAAGGCAGGGCGAAAAATGTCATACTTTGTCAAAGAAACCGATGTCATCTGAATTTGACATCAAGGTCTTCTGCAAAGACCTTCACTATACGTTGTCCAGTGTAGGAATGTACCAAACACTCAAAGTGTTATTTCCATGGCAGAATATTCTAAACATTTGGTCCAACTTTTCTTCAAGAACATTTTGACTTTACCCAACCATTGCTTAAAATATCTTTCCAATTCATAGTCAACAAAGTCTCAAGATCTCATTAAATACTTAAAAAATGTCCCAGGGAAAAAAAAGTGCAGCCACTTCACGTGTCTCCCCTGGTATTTATTTGATTGTACTCGTTTAGAAGCTGTTCATACGGAACCGTTTCCTCCGTATCGTTGCTGGAAAAAGACGACTCGTCTAGACAAGTAAACTCATCAAGTCGGGTGGGAGTCTCGGGGGAGTCATTATTTTCCTCTATGGAAGATTTGGATTTTTCCTCATCCTCCGATAGATCACATTCCTCCTCCAGATCACATTCCTCCTCCACATTCACAAAAGTAATGTTGTTTTGGAAAATCAAAGGCTTGTAATCTTTGGATTCCCAGGGTTCAGATTCCTCCTCGCTGATCCGGTCTAATTGGTTGATGAATATCGTGGCTTCCTTGTCCTGGAGAGGCCTCATGTTTGGTTTTGGAAGGCCATTGGAGAAGGTGACCGCATCAAATCCAAGACTATTGCGTTTATTGTACACCACCATCATCTCCTTCCTCTTGTTGGGTACGCTACCGGGAAGTTCACCGTTAAGGATTCTCTCTCTACCATTTTTCAAACCATTTTTGCCGATCTGCTTGATCAGATCGTTGTACGTTTCCTCCTTTTTGGAAAGAAAGCTTAGTATGTTTATATCCTTGGATCCTGCCATGGGGGCCTGTTTGTTTTTCTTGGTACACGGGTCATTCTCAAAGGACTCTTTCCTTCTTTTGCGCCTCTTTTTAATGGCTTTGTGAACCTCCACAAACATGCTGACCTTCCAGTTTATGAACAGGGATAACCAGGCAAGTCCAAGATAGATCCAAATCTCTACAAAGTATCTGTACAGGACGCTATAAGACACCTTTGGATTTACACCTGAAAAAAAGAAAAAAAGAAAAATTTAATTTTACATTTGGATGTTAGCAGAATTCTAAATTTGTTACTTTGTGTGAAAAGTCCTTTTCAGTCACAAGTGCACATCAAGACTTGCAAAACACTAAAATTTTGCAATTTGGGAATTTAAAAAAGGAAGTAAATTTTTGGCAACTGTGCATTTTTCGATGACTTCTACAAAAAGGACATGAATACATGCAGGAGAGATATATTAGCCAAATGAATACATTTTGGAAAGACTGGGAATCCAAAACCAAAAAATAAATAAAAACTGATGTAGTGTAAATGCCATCATATTAAATATACATTTTGGTTCTCGGTATCTTTGGAACTTTATTGGAAAGACCCGTCTACTGAAGTCCCAACTTTATTGGAAAGACCCATCTACTGAAGTCCCAGTTTACCACTAAAAGGTGTGCAATTGGTTTCAAAATGTAACAGCAATGCAGTGCAATCAGGGGCGTAACTACAGGGGTTGCAATTGCAACCGGGTCCTGTGCGGCTCCCCTGTACACCTGGATAGGAGGGGCGGCGGGGGAAGCATGTATTGAAATCACTGTCCTCCTTTTTCCTCCTGTAGCTGCAGGAGGAAAATGGTGGAGATTGGTTCCTCTGTATGCTGCCCCCGCCACTCCTCCTATCCAGTTCACTTGTGTTCTGCTGTCTCTGGGCCCCTGTGTGCTCCCCTGGTTCTCCCCCCGCCCCCCCTGTGCTCCCTTCCCTCTCCTGCCGGCTGCTGCGGGGGATGTGTCACAATAGAGAACCAGGAAGGGGTCGGTAAATATGTAATTTACCAGCTCCTTCCTTTTCTGAATGGACAGAGTCGTAGTCCGTCACATTGTAAAAAAATTTTATAAAATGATAAAAAATAATACAATTAAAATACCAAAAAATAAAAACTACTGACACCATTGGGTGAACTTCCAGGAGCGCAAAGGTCACACTTTCAACTGGGCCCTGGCATTCCACCACCAGGATGGCAGGAAGTGGGCCCACTGCAGAACTTGTGAAAGGGCCCCGCAATGAGAGTAAAGGACCCCAGGATCAGTGGGAAGAGCCCTAGGCTTAAAGAGCAGGGCCCGGGGGGGGGGGGGGGGGCCTTCCTGTTTTTTTGCACTGGGGCCCTGAAGGTTCTAGTTACGCCTCTGAGTGCAATTATTTATATAAATTAAAATTACTTTAGTAGCGTAGGAGAAAGCTAGAAGTCCCATCAGTTCAGAAAGTGAGGGTACATTTCTCAAATGGAGCCCTAGATTGCAGTAAAAATCAAACAAAAAATGTTATTCTAGCCAAAACTAGAAAGGTGTTTGGCCTGCCATACATTAGAATGGTGACTGCTAAACCAAGATGGGGTGGCATATTCTGGCATTCAGGTCATGATACTTCCCAGGGGCATAACTACAGGGGTTGCAGGGGTCGTAATTGCAACGGGGCCCCATGCTTCAGGGGGCCTGTGCGGCTCCCCTGCACACCTGGATAGGAGGGGCGGCGGCAGCATGTAGAGAAATCACTGTCCTCCTTTTTCCTCCTGTAGCTGCAGGAGGAAAATGGAGGAGATTGGTTCCTCTGTATGCTGCCCCCGCCACCCCTCCTATCCAGTTCACTTGTATGCTGCCCCCACCGCTCGTCCCATAGAGTTCACTTGTGTTCTGCTGTCTCTTAGCCCGTGTGCTCCCCTGTTCCCTGGCCTGCCTCCCCCCACCCCCCACTGTGCTCCCTCCCCTCTCCTGCCAGCTGCTGCAGGGGATGTGTCACAATAGAGGACCAGGAAGGGGTCGGTTTATATGCAATTTACCAGCTCCTTCCTTTTCTGAATGGACAGAGTCATAGTCATTGTAATAGTCATAGACATTGTAAAAAAATATAATAAAATGATAAAAAATAATATAATTATAATACCAAAAAATAAAAACTACTGACACCAGTGGGTGAACTTCCAGGATCGCAAAGGTCCCACTTGCGAGTGGGCCCTGGCATTCCACCACCGTGGGGAGGCCCCAATATGGCAGAAAAGGGGCCCACTGCAGAACTTGTGAAAGGGCCACACAATGAGAGTAAAAGGGCCCCAGGATCAGTGGGAAGAGCCCCAGGCTTGAAGGGAAGGGCCCCCGGCCAGGGTTCCAGGGAGCCCTTTATGGTTAATTGCACCGGGGGCCCTGAAGGTTCTAGTTAGGCCTCTGATACTTCCTTTAGGATGTTTACTGGTTTTCTTGCCATCCTTGAAAATCGAAGTTCTGCATTGACCATTTTTAAAGCTGGCCATTGCTGTTCACATTTAGATCTACGTAGAACAATCGAGATATGTCATATTGCTTGAGTAAGCTGGGCCACTCCTGGCTATTTTTAAGACTGATCAAGAAATCATAATCTGGAAGTACCGAATACCTACAAAGTTAATGTACTGACAAACCACAAAAACAAACTAACCTGCTACGTAGTCCCCAAATCCAATGGTGCTGATGGTGATGAAAGAGAAGTAGAGGCCTTCGATATAGTCCCAGCCTTCAGTCCTCATGAAGATAAATGGAGGAATTACCAAGTGTACGAGGACACCCCAGACGATGAAAATTGCCGTACAGGTTATCTGAGCTTTTCTCTGAAAGAGTAAGAGGAGGAGAAAATTACTTTCTGCAAACCAGATAAGAATATTCATTCTAAAATTCCTTTAAAAACCCGTAACTAAAAGAAAGGTTTTTACAAAAAAAAAAAGTACTTAATTGTGTAGAAGCATGTCAGCCCAAAACAAAAAACTTCCGCCCAGATGGACAGAGGTTGGAAGCAGAAGATAAGAGGGTACAACAGGGGGAGCAGATGGGCAGCAGGTGACTGGACTTGCATGAAATCCGGAGGAAACCGCACCATGTGTTCTACACATGACATATAGAGAAATGAAGAGAGTCACCACCTGCTCTGCTTCCCATCTATTCCCAAAACATTGTTGCAGTTTCTCAGAAGTGATGTATTATTTTACATTACATCACGTAGACTAATATTTTACCCCCTGCGCCATGTAGGCTAGGCTTTATCCCCCATGCGCCACGTAGGCTAGGTTTTATCCCCCATGCTTCACGTAGGCAAGGTTTTATCCCCCATGCTTCACGTAGGCAAGGTTTTATCCCCCATGCGCCACGTAGGCAAGGTTTTATCCCCCATGCGCCACGTAGGCAAGGTTTTATCCCCCATGCGCCACGTAGGCTAGGTTTTATCCCCCATGCGCCACGTAGGCAAGGTTTTATCCCCCATGCGCCACGTAGGCAAGGTTTTATCCCCCATGCGCCACGTAGGCAAGGTTTTATCCCCCATGCGCCACGTAGGCTAGGTTTTATCCCCCATGCGCCACGTAGGCTAGGTTTTATCCCCCATGCGCCACGTAGGCAAGGTTTTATCCCCCATGCGCCACGTAGGCAAGGTTTTATCCCCCATGCGCCACGTAGGCAAGGTTTTATCCCCCATGCGCCACGTAGGCAAGGTTTTATCCCCCATGCTTCACGTAGGCAAGGTTTTATCCCCCATGCGCCACGTAGGCAAAGTTTTATCCCCCATGCGCCACGTAGGCAAAGTTTTATCCCCCATGCGCCACGTAGGCAAGGTTTTATCCCCAATGTGCCACGTAGGCAAGGTTTTATCCCCAATGTGCCACGTAGGCAAGGTTTTATCCCCAATGTGCCACGTAGGCAAGGTTTTATCCCCAATGTGCCACGTAGGCAAGGTTTTATCCCCTATGCGCCACGTAGGCAAGGTTTTATCCCCTATGCGCCACGTAGATTAGGTTTTAGCCCCCATGCGCAACGGAGGCAAAGTTTTAGCCCCCATGCGCAACGTAGGCAAAGTTTTAGCCCCCATGCGCCACGTAGGCAAAGTTTTAGCCCCCATGTGCCATGTAGGCAAAGTTTTAGCCCCCATGCGCCACGTAGGCAAAGTTTTCCCCCCCATGTGCCACGTAGGCTAGGTTTTTTCCCCCCCCATGTGCCACGTAGGCTAGGGTTTATCCCCCATGTGCCACGTAGGCTAGGGTTTATCCCCCAGGAGCCAGGTAGGCTAGGGTTTATCCCCCAGGAGCCAGGTAGGCAAGTTTTTATCCCCCATGCGCTACGTAGGCTCGGTTCAACCCCTAAGCACCACCGACTATATTCTACCCCAAATACCATGTAGACTATATTCTATTGTACTTCCTGAGTCAAACATTAAATGTTCCAAGCATTATTACTTTTCTAAGTAGAGCGTGGGAGAGCTGGGACCCCCAAAATCTTGGGACTATCAAAGCAGGTTAATGCCAGCCAGAGAGGTTTACATAGTTTACAGAGATTGAGATGTTTAAAGAGATGTGGGAAGGTCTAGGTGTATGATATACAGCGTATTCATTCTTACCAGCGTGACTCCTCTCTTAGTCAGGAACTGGCCCAGCCTTTTTGCTCGTCCTCCAAAAAACTTCCCCAGAGCACTGATCCAAGTCAGGCAGAGCGGAACCCCGAACAAGCCGTAGAATATACAGAAGAGGCGCCCGGCCGACGTCTTGGGAGCGATATTGCCATAA